>NC_136630.1:12210354-12407854 GCF_933228915.1 Telmatherina bonti | reverse complement strand
CCATGTCAAAATGGACTTCCAGAGGATAGAACTTGCAGCTGGAGCCATGAGTAAAGAGGAACAGGAGGTTGACTTCAAGAAGCTAAAGCAGATCAGAAATCGGATGCGGAAAACAGACTGGCTGTTTCTCAGCGCTTGTGCTGGTGAGTTTTTGTGCTTTTTATTGTATCATTTCAGCAGGGGCTGAAATATTTAAATAGCCGATTCATTAGAAAATGCGTCTACGTCAGTTAAAAGACACTGATTTTATTATTTTCACTTTGAATGTCCAAAGATCCCGCATTGATTTTGTGTCTTGTCAATGAACTACAACATACCCTGTTGTTTAAACTCCAAATATTAGAGTACAGCGACAGTAGGAAAACCATAGGCTTGGCAAGCGATGCTGGCTTTGTTAAGGTCTATCAGCTGAGGTGAGATTATACTTATCATCATCAAAGTGTAAATAATGTTTAATGGTATCATTATAAAGACATGTATCTAAAAAAAACTGATAGTAATTTAATCCAGCGCATCATTCAGACCCTTATCTGGGGCCTTGATGTGCTACTAAGAGCATCTTTGAAACACTAAGAGGGTGTGAGTGCTTCCCAGCTGGTGGATGAATAGGCTGTCTGGGCTGCACAGTGAGAGTGGAGCCTGTAGACCAGAGTCTGCCCTGGCACACAGTCAACACACCCTGTAAACAGTGGTGCTTATGTGCTGAGCAGCGGCGCCCAGGAGGCAAAAATAGCCTTGAGAAAACACAAGAAACTGTCAAAAAGGGGGAAAAAAACAAACAAACCTTGAAGGCAGCATGTGATCAGCAGTGCACTCCTGACCTTTGCACTGACTGCACTTCCCAGGTTGCTGTTGAGGGGTAGAAAATGTGTTTTTTTTTTTTTTTTTTTGTTTTTTTTAAGTCTATGCAAGTTCTACCTATTGAAATCCCCATTCAATTCCTCATAATACTTAGTCTCTTTTTAATTCACGTTCATGCTCTCTCCTGACTTGTTGGACTTATGTTGCGTCTTCTCATAGTTGTTGTCAGTGAAGAAAATTCCTGAGTCAAGCAGGACAATTTAAACAAGACGCCAAGCACTTCCTAAGGTCTCAGTCCTTGGTCTCACTTCACTGTATTGTTTCCCATATTTCTGTTGTTGCAGAGCTCTGAACATGAGCCAGAATCTTAAAATCCCATTGATTCAGTTTCTCACTTAAAGGAAAGCAGACTCAATTTTTTAAATGTTTTGTTTTAGAGCCTGTAACCAGCTATTTTTCTTACCATTGCCTCTTGTGTAATTCTTCATAAAATGAAGAATTAAAATTCTGAAGTGATTAGAGTTTAAGGTTTCTCATGATAAAGCTAAAATATCAGCCATCCATGACTACAAAACTACCTAAAATGGTTGTATCTGTTTGCAGAAATGGTTACAGATACTTTGAACTGTTTTTGGCCTGCACAGTCACTTGTCGCACCGCATACACAATAAAACAGAAGTCGCATATAGTCGCTTATGGTCCTGCTTTGACACATGTGAAAATGTGTTTGACTTCTTGTTAAACCCTGAGCAATAGAAACATGCAGACTTTGACATGTTATACAATGTGTAGAAGAGATTGGACTGGACACACTGCTGTGATCAGGAATGTTGTCACGTTGTTGATCATGTCAATCGCGGGGAAAAAAAGGCAAAACATCCTCACTACACTGGCACACATAAAGATCCCGTCCCCCTCTTTAAAGGGGCTGCTATTATTTAGAGAAATCCAGCCATGAGGGGTTATTTTTAAACCTCCTAATTATTCCCCATCATACCAAAGAACATATTATTTACCAGTCTTCTGAGTATAAGATTATGGTACATTAAGAATAAAAATGAGAACAACAAATAATTTGTGTCTTGAATTGGTTTCATGTGGAGTACAGTTTTCACTGGTGGCTAACTACTAAATTAGCCACCTCTGCCGTTTTTATTGAACAAGTATTGGTAAGTGATCTGACTCAAACGGGAGGATAAAGTGCTTGCTGGACTACCAGCCCCGTTTCTAACATAACGCCAAAATAAACTTCACTGTTGGATTGAATTTACCTGTCCAGCAGAAAGCTGGAACCTCCGCATCAGTTTTGAAATCCCTCTCCCTCATGAATTGTCTCCATCTGGCTAACACTACCTCGGTGTAGACTCTTGTTTTCTCCTGGTTACAATTTCTTTTTCTTTTCTTGGCTCCTTTTTCGTCACTCTCTCAGGGCAAAGAGTGTGGCCGGTCCTCTTTTTCAATAGAATACAGCAGCTTGAATAATCCAAGGTTTACTTTGCCATAATAGTTATACACTGTACCTTTAACACAATAACTTTTTGACTGACTGTTTTGAAATCCAAAAGCTTTTTTTTTTAAATCTGATACTGTGTTCTCCATATTGAGCGAGGCGGTCTTTTTCTGGTGATTTAAACTTTCTGTACTGTGAATATTTTAGATACTTTAATGCTGGATGCAGCTGCTGTTTCACTAACCAGCAAGCTTAAGCTGTACTCGGTAACAAAAGATCGAATGCGGAATAAAGAGGAAAAAGAAAACAAGCAATGTGTTTTTGTGTTGGGGGTTTATGCAGTATATCAACTACAGATAAACATGTCTACCTGTGTTAGCCCAATTTTTGATACTCACCCCCCTTCCAAGAATGCAATGTAAAAGAGGAAATGGGGCCAATTTACTACTTGTTTGAAGAACAAGCTAAAATGCTTATTCATTTCTAAAAGTCATTACCATATTATGTGCTTTTATGAGACCCCTGTAGCATTGCTGCAGCTGCAGAATATCCCTACCAAAATAATTTGACATCTATTTATGGATCTGTGTCTGCAAAATGTCACCCAGCATGTGTAAAATGAGATGATACACTCTCCAGCCAACTTCTCTCAAGGTAACTGTCCCCTTCCCTGCTAGAAACTAGTCCTCACAAATGGCAGTCTGTTAAAACACACCAGCGCTTCAGCGCTCTAATGTACCACCTAGCTGTTGCGCATTTCACTGATAACAGATGTTGAGGCTACAAGGTCCAAAAAAAAGGAGGGGTGGATGGGGGTGATGCTAATCTGCACAGCCTGTCCTCTGTCCGACATAGCTCTGTGATAGCTCTGCGCTAGAACAGCCACACAGCTCTGTCTGTTCAGCTAAGAAGAAGCCTGACAGTGTGATAGCTGTTCTCACTCCGGGTTAGCTAGCGGCTACATCTAGAGGTCATCAGCATTGTCAATTGACGTAAAGGCCGAGAAATATGTATTCTGTCTGCATGTAGTTTTTTTTTTTTTTCTTCCCTATTTCAAGTTGTCTTGAAAATTTATAGCTGATTTAAATGGAAATAGGTTTTGACTGAACTGCATGATGATCTGGCAGCGTCTGATGGATATGACTTTAGCTCTGTCATGGAACATGACAAGCTGTCTCTGTTACATCTTGCTCCTATTATAACCAGGTACATTGAGTTGAAGCACCTCCAAAAGTCAATCAAATTCATTCTTAATGTATGTGGTGCTTTAAATGAATTGCCATGTGTTTTCAACATGAATTTACATGCAACATGCATTTTGAGGTCCTGCCATATGAGGAAAACTGGTATTTTGCAACAGTAAAACATCTCTACTTACCAGTGTCAATTCACTTAGCAAGCACTAATCCAGAGTAGAACAGTAATACTGTAACAGCACCTAAATTGCAATCATGGTATACTGAGGCTGAATTAATGTTTGAATAATTTTGATTACATTTAGATTGACATAACCTGTTTTCTTATTCCTTTTTTTCTTTTGTTGCAGGAGTTGTAGAAGGAGATCTGGCGGCAGTAGAAGCCTATAAGTCGTCCGGTGGCGATATCGCCCGACAGCTCACTGCAGATGAGGTTCAGCTACTCAATCGGTCCTCAGCTTTTGATGTAGGCTTCACCCTGGTGCACTTGGCTATTCGCTTCCAGAGGCAGGACATGCTTGCCATTCTGTTGACAGAAGTAAGTTTGACTGCACCACTGGAATTACAACAGTTTTCTTTGATTGTTTGCCTTTTGATTAAACCCAATTTATATACTTGTCATCTCTTGAAAAGACCAACAGAATGATTAGATTAAGTAGAATATAATTTTCCCTTAAAAGTATTGTATCAAAACTAAAAAAACAACAGTATTCGTGTCCCTTTGCATTTCTTAAATGAGTCATTTTTGGTAAGATGACGTTAGAAATCCCTTTTGTAAGGGTTTGTGTTTGTCCTTGTCACCCACTCAGTCTATTAATTGTTGACGATGTATAGCAGATGCCTATAATTACAGTGGAAATGCACTTTGAGGATTAGGTGGAAGATTAGCCTGGCTTCAGTCACTGGTTCCTAATGGAATGATAATGCAGAGCTGATGTGGTTTGCAAGCAGAGCATCGGTGATTAGGGAAGACACGGAACGCCGCAGGGCAAAATGTTCTACTGGGGACAGAAAGGAACTATGACCTCTTTACTGTGTTTGCACAGCAATGTTGGATCATAACTAAGAAATACATGAATATTGGTTACATTGTCATGTAAATGTTTATGAAGAACAGATATTTAGATCAGATTCTTTTTTGTAATATTTAATAGGTTAGGTTTTAGTTTTATGTAAACTCCAAAAGCATTAGGTGACAAATATGGTTGCATATTGTCCACCCCTCAAAAATACAAAAAGCATATATTTGACCTCCAAACTCAAAACTAAATCATTATGTTTGTATATTTTTTAACTTAAATATACGCTGTATGTACTGTTTGTCTGAAAGGTGAACCAACAGGCAGCAAAGTGTATCCCCTCCATGGTGTGTCCTGAGCTGACGGAGCAAATCCGCAGGGAAATTGCAGCATCACTACATCAGCGCAAAGGAGACTTTGCCTGTTACTTCCTCACTGACTTGGTCACCTTCACTCTGCCTGCAGGTACTTTTGACAACCATATAACTGTATCATTCATGGTCATTCATTCATTCATTCATTCATTTCCTGAACCCGCTCAGTCCAATGAAGGGTCGCAGGGAAGCTGGAGCCTATCCCAGCAGTCTTTGGGCGAAAGGCAGGGTACACCCTGGCCAGCTCGCCAGTCCATCGCCGGGCAATCATCGATGTTATAAACGAATAAATACCTCCCCCATCTTTATCCACCACTCCATGAATATCTAGGGATCTGCTTGTTTTTTTTTTTTTGGTTTTTTTTTGTTTGTATTTTGTTTAGTTGTTTCCTGCAGATTAAATAACCGAACGACAATACTAAACAGTGCAACTTGTAAAGAAAAGGAAAATGATTAACTCTGGGATTTTTTGTTCAAAATTTCTTTCCGGTTTCTATGTAGAATTTTCCAGATCAGTGTGTGAACTTGGATGTTTCCCTTCAGTGCAGAACTGGAGGACTGGTTTCCAACCTTATTGTGGAGCATTGCTTGGTGTGTCTTGTGCCTGTGGCATAATGTCATCACTGAAATGACATGCACTTTGCTTTTAAGAACAACCAGCATTCTAATTCAGTGCTGTCATTGGGATGAAAGATTACACAGGCCTCACTGATACATGTTTTTTTTTTTTTTCTCTTTGTCAGTGTGCAATGCCAAGTATTTCACTGCAGACTCAAATTGGCCCGAGGCCAGCTCCAGGGTTCACTCTGTCTCTCTCTCTCTCTCTCTCTCTCTCTCTCTCTCTCTCTCTCTCTCTCTCTCTCTCTCTCTCTCTGTCTCTGTCTTTCTTGCTTTCTGACAAAGCCAACGTCATTCACTATTGAACCAGAGAGAATGGCCACCAGTGTTCTAGCTTTATGTGTGTCCAGTTCAATACACACTGAAACACAGCATGCTGCACAGAGTCAGTGTTTACAGTGTGCAATTGACAAAACATCATGCAGTGAGTGGAACTGCAAAGAATATCCCCTCTGTGGCTCATTATTGGAGCGTTTATGTTGCTCTCAGCCTCGTGTACCATTAGGTAACAATGAGCATTAAAAACCTATCAAACCCATCTGTCTTTACAGATATCGAGGACTTGCCACCTGCTGTCCAGGAGAAGCTATTTGATGAGGTGCTGGATCGAGATGTGCAGAAAGGTACCTGAGATTTATTCATCTTTTGTTGCTGCACAACTTCACAGAAAAATCTTTTCGTTCATGGTGGTTTATAAATCCTTGAGTAATGATCTGGACATGCTGTGGAGGAGGGAATTTTGTCTGTATTCTCCAACCACTGCGTTCTTTCTTTACTTCCTACATAAGGTTAATTAAGCAAGTGTGTTAAGTGTGTTCTCTCCAACACACTCTCACCAGTGTCCTACTTGTGAATGCTGAAGAACCTTAATGCAAGCTTTTGTGTTGCATTGAAGATCTCAGTGGAGTCTTGTGGCCTATTTAAACCGTCATAAACTGGGCAACTGGGGACATGAGGTTTTCATTTTTTTTTTTTTTTTAAATTTTTTTTTTGCATTAAAAACGAATGGGAAGACAGGTTTTCTTAACATTTCTGTATGATGAAGAAATGTAGAGATCCGAGTTATAACTGGTTACACGACTTGCAATTTGCCTCTGATTAAGGGTAGCTACATATCAGGAGCACTCAACGGGTATGAATAGATTAACCCTTTAAAGGGCACTCAATAAAATACCTTGAAATGAGAAATTTTAACCTAAAATTGTACCAAAACCTCCATTCTGTTGTTATAAAGGTTTAAGGGCCATTTTTGGTCTGAATTGTTATTTTCAGCCCTTTTTTTTTTTTTACGGCCCTGGGGTTTATATCCTCAACAAATTATCCTCCTGTTTGAGAAGCTCTCCTGTTATTGTAAGTTTGACTTGAAATCCGGCCTGATGAAGATCCTCATCCTCATTTGGCCTTCAATAGTAATTAGTATTGTCCTTTGCACAGAATTAGAGGAGGAATCTCCAGTCATCAACTGGTCCCTGGAGCTGGGCACACGCATGGACAGTCGTCTGTATGCCTTATGGAACCGCACAGCTGGAGACTGTTTGTTGGACTCAGTTTTACAGGCCACCTGGGGGATCTACGACAAGGATTCTGTGCTCCGCAAGACTCTCCATGACAGCCTACACGACTGCTCCCACTGGTGAGGCCCTCAAACATATATGTTCAAAATTATACTCATTTTTATCTGAGTTTACCTGTACTGTCTGGGCCGATTAGAATAAATCCTTGTCTGAGCTGTAAAACTACTCTGAACTGTCTGTACTTGTCATAACAGCAGCCTGCAAACTCACTCATTTTAAAGTTTTTATTCCTGCTCATCTGTGTTTTTGTGAGTTGGTTTTTCCATTTCTGATCGTCTTCCTCTAAGTCCTCCTGTTAGTGGTTCTGCCTTCCTTGTGTTCTTGAAGTGGCTTGTTTACAGGCCGGCAGCATTGTTTTAATTAAACCCGACAGGCAGGGTACTGGTTTTGATTATGTGACGTGCAAACTGTTTGCAGAGGCATTTCCCAGGGATTTTTCTACATTTCCATCACACAGTCAAACACTGAAGGTTTGATAACTTCAAGAAGGGATTAAAGAAATGCTGTGCTTTTTTCAATGTGTTCAGCAAAGATGTGTGTGCAATCTTGTTATTGTGTATTTAATTGAAATTTGAACCTTCAGACGTGCACTACTTTCTGTTAATGTGTAGGAGGATTATAGGCTGAGCTTTGTTATATAAGCAGAAGCAGGGCTGTTTGGAATAAAAAGAACAGCAAATGTCATCTATGATTTTCTTTTTTTCTCCCTACCCTTTAGGTTTTACACACGCTGGAAGGAGTGGGAGTCCTGGTACTCGCAAAGCTTTGGTTTACATTTTTCACTTCGAGAGGAGCAGTGGCAGGAGGACTGGGCGTTCATCCTGTCTTTGGCCAGCCAGGTGATTATATGATGGTGTTTTATATTATTGAACAGTTGATTTTAAAAGACAGAAGATGCTTCAGTGTGGCGTGTTGGCCTGAAAAGTGAATGTATGAGCATCTCACACATGTGTTATGAGGGTTTAAAAGTTGGAAAAATAACTCAAATTAATGTGTACCTAGTGAAGCTGAAATAAAACTAAATGAATTTGGTCACTTTTTAGCTCCTGGCACACATTTGGAACTGTAATTTCTTTGCGTATCATTTTTTTTTTCCTATTTAACTATTTTATGACAGTTGAGACCGGTGGAAGTTGTTGGTTATTATGCAGAGCAGACTTTATCTCTGTGAGGTGAGCAAAATTGCAGACAAAGAGCTCTATAGAAACTATGGCTGTGACAATATCCTTTTGTCCTGATTAAATTCTGATTTTTTTTTTTTTTTTTTTTTTTTTTTTGGGTGGTGATTCTAACAATTTGTTGATATTGCTGATGTTTGTAGACTAAAAAAAAATGTACAAAACTTTTAAAAAGGATTTTTCTTGATTTTAATTAGGAAAAAAACAAGTCGCCAGACCATCATTCTGCTTCTATAATTCCCTAGAAGACAAGTAAAAGATCAGGAAACAATAAAAATGACAAAAATTTTACAATGGATTATTTGTATTTTTTGGAAAAAAAAAAAAAAAAGAGAGATTTTTTTCAACAGAAAATTCTATTTTAAAATTGTGAAGCAAAAAATCTGAAAAGCTCTATAAAGTACAAATCTTGTGCCTGGATTTATCTTCAAAGAAATGTTTGAAAAGGTCATTTGAGTGTCCGTTTAATCTTACACCACATGTTACACGCTCATCGTTTGCTCCACTGCCTCACCAGAGATGCATGAATATATAATTGAACAGGCCGACAGCACAACTATTAGTTATTTCACATGCAACGTCGTGTCGCAGCACCTGTGGTCAAATATTCTGAGTATCTGACACGGTGTGGGTTGTTTGGCAGTGTTTTTAGATGCCAGTGTTGCTTTGCAGAGTCCGTTCTCTTTGTTTCCACAGCGCTCTTCTAAACATTTCGGTTCAAGCTCATTAAAAAAACAAATGTTCTTTCATGTCTCTGTTTTAAAATATATTAAATATGTTCAAAATAAGGACACCAAATTGGAATCACACAAATGATCTTCTGGCTCATAAATGCACAAATAAAGGATGTTTGAAATTTAATACCTGATTTTTTAACATTGACAGTCGTGCCAGCAGAGTGGAAGGAACTGCGTTGCTCTGTGAATGACAAGGCGGGCGCAAGCAATTATTGTAGATCCCCCTAAGATGGAGTTGTAGGCTGACGGACAGCTGATCCACTTGGCTGGCATTCCTGCTGAGGCAGTGCTCCTTCCCAATGTGCGACCTTGGGATTACAAGCGTTGAGCTCAGAGCCACTCCACTGGCAGCATAAACACAGCAAAAGCTGCCATTTGATACCATCATCTGAAGCTTCGAACCTGACAGATACATTTCAGATGTAAAAATTATTCTTTGTATATCACAGTCTAAAAGTGAGGAAGACTGAAGCCCCCCTTTTGAAAACAGGAATTATTGTAGCTGTAGTATATTTTTCAGAGTAGTTACCTAATCTGCTTTCTGCTTATTCAGTTAGCACAACTGCAAGATGCTGGACATGAGTGGCATGCAGATGTACTCAGAACGGCAGTGTTGCAGGATGATGATGGTGGTACTTATCTATTTATAGCTGCCTTTATGTTGTGTACACTCAGTAGGTATGTGGGTAAATGTAAGATTACAAGTGCATATGGGTCTAAATATTATATTTCAATGCTGTGATGTCACATTTTTGTGATGTCACAAGCCAGACAGAAGCCTGTTTATTGTGCAGCCGGTGTAGCATTAGGCTCTTACTGTAAGGCGCTTGGCATGAAGCCACGTGTCTGTCACCTTTTTAGTGTGGATCATAAATCCACTGAGTCAGGAGAAGGTTTTTGGGAGATTTTGCATATCTTGACTTCTTCCTTGTGAAACCAGAAAACAAGTGACACTTGTTCTGTGTCAAGAAGCGGGAGCTGTATAGCCCGTGTGAGGAAGATTGTCTGCGGACACACAATCTGCCAGCTCATATCAGACTGCGACACACATTGGTCATTGAAAATGTATGTTGAGATGATGAAATGTGAGTGTATATTTCATTTTCAGATAAGCAAAACCTGTTCTAAAGTGTGTGGCGATGTTTAAACTGTTGCTGCTTCTGCTCTGGTCAATAAAGTGTCTGTTGTTTTTTGTTTTGTGGTGCCCCTGTAAACTTAAAGCGAATGAGCGCCAGAGGATGTTATCAGTAAAAAGTGAATGTTTTTCTCCTCAGCCTGGGGCAAGCCTGGAGCAGACCCATATTTTTGTTCTCGCACATATTCTTCGCAGACCCATCATAGTCTACGGAGTAAAATACTACAAAAGTTTCCGTGGGGAAACGTTAGGATACACTCGTTTTCAAGGTGAGGCTGCTCTTTCTCTCTCTCTTTTTAAGTAAATCTAAAGTATTTTAATAATTTTTTAACATTTTGGATGCTGAATTATTATTTGAAGTATTGTCACTTAAAGCACAAAGGCATGCAGGGTGATCTTTTTATCTGATACTCGCTGACCTGAAATAATGCTGTTTCTTAAGAGCTGTTTTTCTCCTGGAAGGATTGTTGGCATGTTCTCCTTCAGTGCTTCCAGCTTGTTGAATACTTTTTATGACTGTATGATAAAAGTACATCTGGCTCAGTGTGTATTTTTATTATCTGTTGCTGCTTTTTTATTTCTTTAAATCAATTTAAATGACATGCTTCACTTTGGACCCGAAGCACAACAAACCTGAGCATAACAGTGCTTGTAGTATTTGTGTCATTTGAGTCTTAAAAACTGGTGGAAGCAGAAAGAGAAATGCTGAACAATTTGAATTCTGTTTAGTAAATTTGAGTTAAACAAAGTTATTTTGATAGTAACGTGTAAAGCTGCAACCATGTTGTGTTGTTTTGGTAGGAGTCAGATAAGTGAGGACGAAGCAGGCTGCACCACAGAGCTGCTCTCTGCTCACAATAGTGGGACAGTTGTTCTTAGTCTAATCTGATGCGGTGCTCTGTCCTGGCTGACTTTCACACGTTGTGTAATCTGAGTGTGCGGTTGAGAGCCAGCTCCTTCCAGGTGCCTCCAGCGTTGGGGTGTGCAGCAGCTGCTAGCTTGTCTGACTTGCTTTTGTGTGTCTTTAGGTGTGTACCTGCCTCTGTTATGGGAGCAGAGTTTCTGCTGGAAGAGCCCCATTGCGCTGGGTTACACACGGGGACACTTCTCAGCCCTGGTGGCCATGGAGAACGACGGATACGACAATCGTGGTGCGGGCGCCAACCTCAATACTGACGACGATGTCACTGTCACTTTCTTGCCACTGGTGGACAGTGAGAGGAAGCTGCTGCACATTCACTTCCTGTCTGCACAAGAGGTATGGACTGAGACATTGGTTTATGTTATGCTTCATATTCTCCCCTTCTAAAATGTATTCAATTCAGTTCCCACTGTGGATAGATATTCCCACGACATTTTTTAACTAATTTAGCTTAAATGTATGAACATGGTTAAACTATAACCTGTAAAATGCTGTTTTAATTTCCACTTTTGACACTGTCTACATCATAGCTCCACATGAGGGACGAGAGGAGACTGATTACAAAATAATTTAGGGAAATCTGACTCAAAAGCAGTCAAAACAGCAATCCAACAGAAGTCTGTATGTCCAGTCACAACATCACCAATCCGATCCACTGATGCCATCACCTTAAACTTATTTCATGGACAGTGTGAGCTCTCACTCTTGAAAATTAGGCAAGTGCTTAAAACTAGGATTATTTATTAGTGGCAAGTGTTTTTCTGTCTTAGCTGAGACAATGTCAGCAACACTGCTGAAGATCAACCTCTAAAGACGGGGCCAAAGAGAGGAAGGAGAGGGAAGGAAAAGATCTTTGGTTGTGAACAAAATACAGACTGATGAATACTGGGAGCAAATAATTTAATCAAATAATACCCAGGGAGTTTGAGATTAACTACTTTCATTGAATAAGAGCAAAATCTGATGTGTTTATGGTTCAATTAAAAATACTGGACTTCTGATTGTCTTCGAAGGGAAGGTATGAACACCTTTCTTCAGATATTGTATAGAAATTGCTAAAGATCACACCCTAAATCTGTGCAGCCAAGCTGAGGAAAGTTGGAAATAACTGGTTGAATCTCAGAAATGGAAAACAGAACAAGCTCTTGTATCTTTAAAGGGGTGCTATTATGGTATTTTGAGTTTTCTGAGCTTTCTACAGTGTTACAGTGTTGAATCCTCATCAGACATGTGAATGACACTTTTTTTTTTTTTTTTTTTTTATCACCTAAAAGCATGTTTGAGTTTGAGTTTGAGTTCCAGCACGCTCTCCGTTCGGTTTTCATGGCGACGAAAAACTTTAGAGAGTTTTTTTCTATTTCAAAATCCTTGTGACGTCCTGGGGGATAAGGTTCGGTGATTGGTTACCTTCTACTGGTTAACAAGGGCATGTACAAATACATCAGGCGGGTGGAAAATGTCGGATAAAGTTATTTCCAACGATGGCTGGTGAGTTTACCAAAGAGAGACATCCTGCTGCATTCGTTGCTGTGGGTTGCTGTTTTCCACTTTGTTTTCAGGCTCTGATTCAGGTTCCAACATGTAGGGCTGTATGCTATGTGTTGACATTGTATTTTGTTTTTTATTGAGTTCATATTGGCCTAATCCTTCTGTTTATGAGACGTTACAATGACGGCGAAAGCAGGTGCGGTACGTGCTCCCGATGTAGTGCAGTGGCGGGAGGCGGGGCTTAATGCAGAAGAGTCTCAATCCACTCTTTTTGCCCACAGGCTGATCTGACAGCCTACAGAGAGGGTCGGTCTGAAGTAAATAAAGTGATTTGTGACAATAACTCGATCAATCCCAGTGCTTCTGGGCTCAGAAATAAAAATAAATTAGCCTGAAATGTACATAATAGTTCCACTTTAATATTGTTAATGTTCACTTTGTGTTAACATTTACTTACATAATCACTTGCATTTCTTTCGTTTTGCATCATAATGTATTTTCACCAAAACTGTAGATTTTATTTTGTGTGCAAAGTGTTTGGATGTTGGATAATGTGACCTTTTTTGACACGTGCCTCTTGGTAACTCAGATGGGGAACGAGGAGCAGCAGGAGAAGCTGCTGAGGGAGTGGCTGGACTGCTGCGTGACAGAAGGAGGCATGCTGGCAGCCATGCAAAAGAGCTCGCGTCGCCGCAACCACCCCTTGGTGACCCAGATGGTGGAGAAGTGGTTGGACAGATACCGCCAGATCCGCCCCTGTGCCTCTCTCTCTGATGGCGAGGAGGAGGAGGATGAAGATGAGTGAGCGTGGGGGAGTAGAGAGGACAAAAGTAGAACTTGAAAATGGACATTGAAGGCTCTGCGAGAGATTACCTTGGTATTTTGTTTTTCGTTTAATTTTTTGTTTTTCTTTATCCAAAATGTAAATCCTTCACTTGTAGTAATGCATGTGTTCTGTGTGCTCTGTGGTAGAAAAGATACCAGCACTATCGGAACAGAATCCGTATTACCGCTCCCGTAAAAGCACATCAAGTCCTCTTGGTTTCTTCTCGTATACTCTTGATTTCTCCCTTGTTGTTGCTGAGTAATCATTTCAACTAGAACATATAGGAACATATACTCTATTTAAGGAAATCCCAAAGCTGCACTAGAGGAGGAATTTCATTTTCAGACTTGCCTGACAGAAATTGTGCTTAAAACAGGGAAAAAAAAGCTACTTCCTGTCTGGATGTAGAGGGTTAAATGCACCTGTTTTCCTGATTGCTGATCCCTCTGCAAAACCCCACTTGATGTTTGATTTATTTATTTCTTTAAGAGTGTTAGCACATTGGCGCTACCCTTTTGTTCTGCCCTGTTTTATCTGTGTTTTGTTTGATCCACTCAGTCTTGAAGTATTTTATTTTGCACAGATAATACCCATATTCTGTGAGGGGGAAGGGGTGGGTGGGGACGACATTCAAGTTTACTGACATTTTTACATGAGACTTGCTAGCTCCTGTTCATGTTAAAGTGGGTGGTGGTGACGCTGGTGGGGAATAGGAGGAAAAACAAACACTCTGGCTCTTTTCAGTGGAGAGCATTAATATTAAATTTGACTCACTTGCATCAACTTAAATTCTGCTTTTGTTTCCTTATTTGCGTCCAGATTTGATTCTTGTTTTGCTTGAAGACAAACCAGTTGGTGATTTTTCTTTCTGCCACAGATAATAAGACTTAGAACTGCATGGATGATGATGATAGATGATGAATGATCATACAGATACAAACTCCTGAGAAGATGGATCCCTACTGACGGGAAGGTGTTTTGAAAAGATAAATACAGCTTTTTTTTTTTTTTCTTTTTGTGGAAGAATGTGGTAAATCCAGTACTTAAAAGGTTTTGTTCATTTTGTTTTGGGCTCAAAGGCATTTCTTAAACATGAGAAGAGCAGGATGGAGCTTAAAAATGAAAGTCAGCCAAAGGATTTTCCAAAGCAGATCTGTCTTCAGATGTCCAGGGAGAAAAGAACGGTTTGTTCTGATTGCAGTAGGACATAAATTAAATGTTGCATTTCATTTTGTTGTCTTTTTCTAATATTTGCTTATCCCTTAGCGCCTCCCTGTGACAAACAACAAAGTAATGAAATATGGATAAAGCCAAGAACTGCAGTATTTTTGCCCATTCTTAAAAATTGATACCTTTTTTTTTAAAAAAAAAAAAAAAAAAGGAAAACTTTATATTTGACCTACTGTGAGGTTTTACTAAGCCAGAAATGACAAACGGTGACAAAATGTAGGTTAAAAAAAAAAAAAAAGAATAATAGTTTAAATGTTTTTTTTCTTTTCTTATCTCAATGTTTGCATGTTTAAGAAATCATTTGCAACATTTGAAAGTGCACAAATTTCTGCCCTCATCTTTCATATTTTCTACTTGTCCTGATAGCTTCTGCCCTTGTTTGAGGATATTATAGTTGGCTACAGAATAATAGGTGATGCATTAGCTTTCAATAACATGAAAAAACTTAGCATGGCCCTACAGTAGCACTTCATAGGAAGCTTTAAAGTGCATAAAAAAAAACAAAAAAACAAGGCTTTAAGTCCAAACGTCATTGCTGGAATTATTCTGCAAACTCTGTGATTTGAACAAGTAAGACTGTTACTGAAACAAAGCTGCATCCCATTGAGATGAACAATTCTTGTGTTGGTTCGGTAAAGATGGTCTCCTTGTTTAAAACTACTTCAAAAAGTTCACCTGGACACATCTTTTTTTGTGGTTTGTGGTCAGGCGAGACAGCTGAGAAGACTCATTCAAAGGGAATTCATGGTGATAAGAAAATAAAGCATCAGGGGCTTTTTAAAATTTCTTTATACAAGTTCATCAAGGTTACATATTAACAATCTGATCTGTTTGCCTTTTTAGCGCTGTTGGACTCAACAAAACTGATCTGATGCATCAGAACTCACAAAGGGTTAACAAACAAAATGAAAGCTTTGAATCCATTCGAATTCTTTGCCTTTCGTAGTTTCCTGAAGCCTAAACATCAGCAAAAGCAGCAGCAGACAACTGGTTCTCAGAATCAATCTTTTTATTTGAACTGCACTGAATGCTAAATGTTCACCTTGTACAAGAAACAAATACTCACACTAAAAACAAAAACATACTGCTGGCTGCCTCTTCTGCTATTGTTGGGACACTACGTAGGAGTTTCAGCTATTGCTCTTACAGAGTACAGGATGCCCCCACAGAACCTGGCCTTCAATAGAACAAAAATGATAAAGGAGTGAAGAGAGAGAGAGAGGGCGGATCACATAGGACTATGGTTATAGGAACATTTAACTAGGCAATACAAATCTAACAGGACTCCTCAAAACTCTTTAACACCAAAAAACGTGGGATGCACCTTTTTATAGAAAAATACCACAATAGAGAGAATGATGGAGGAGAGAAAATATTAAGACTAACCAGATCAGTCTGAAGTCTTTTTGTTTGTTTATCAGACAAAATTCATGGGAAAAACAATATCTGCAAAAAAGTGTTTTCCTGAGTCAATAACTGAAGTTTGCTTTAACCCTTTCCTGCCCCTCATTGTGAAATGTGCTCATAGATGGGAGGAAATTGCAGTAACTGTGTCGCCGTTCGGACGTGGGATGCTCTCACCCCGTCCGTTTGCAGCTTGCCGTCACGACTCTCGGTGAAAACTTAACAGTAAGCTGACGACATCCTCTAAAGCCACATCACATAAAAACTTCAGCTACAGTCAAGTGTACAAAGTGAAAGTTTAGCGGCTTCAAAACTGGACGTCTCAGTGGTCACGGCTGCAGAAGAAATTCCTCATAGTGTAGCAGGGACCTCTAGTGGCGAAGACATGCTACTGCAGCTGTGATGGCTGTGGGTTCATTGCTGCCAGGAAAGGGTTAAAACCCACTGTAATTACTATAACAGATGAGCTTTTCCTTTTATTCGACAAATGATAAATATATATAAGTTGATAATCCATTTTAATCATTCACACTAATGATGGAAAGCAAAAAATAATTCTCTTCTGAAGCAATAAGTGGCAGAGCCTAAACAACACACTTGTTACACAAGGAGGGTTCAAGAAGTGGGGAAGATCAGGAAGGGCGGGAGGGGGTAATAAGGTCCAGTAGCACATGATGCCAAAGGTTGTTTTTTTTTTTTAAATTTTATTTTATATTTTATTTTTTTTCTGGTTCTTCCCTTGGTGTGTTAAGTGGGCCTACATCTCCCATGAGCTCTGATGTGTACAAGGTGGGCGGGACAGAGCCTCATCAGGTAATCCCGGAGCACTAAAAACACTGGACTCTGTGTCCACAATCATAGGCATGTCCTGAAGAAAAAAAAAAAGGGAAAGAAAAAAAAAAAAGAAACATCAAAGAGTAAAGTCGGTAGTGAACCCAAAGAGACAGAGTAAAAACAAAAACAATAAAAGTACAAATTCCCCCGGAACACTTCTTCTGTTCCTGTTTCGCTGGCTGACAGGCAGCCGCATTGTGTTGTTTCACTGTCTCTTGGTCCCAGTTGGTCGGTTGGTTCTGAGCTTCATCGGGTCGGATGAGATGTTTTGCTGTTTTTTTTTTAAACTTTTTTAAATCCGTTCTGCTGCTATTGCTCAGTGAGGTGCTCTCTGGTCTCGCCGTGTTTGGAGGGCTGGTTGGGCGACGGGGCCTGGGAAGGGTGTGTACCAGAGGGCAGGGTGTGAGCGATGGGCACCCCGCCGGGCACCATGCCCTCTAACGCCCCTGGAATGCCCCCCGGAGCCACTCCAACCACACCTGGCGGGTATCTGAGGATGTGGAGGGTCAGAGGTTAATGGATGCACATTCCCATCACCTGAAAGAGGATTTCCCTGCACGCATTTCAACATCTGCCTCTTTCTTACCACCAGGAGCTTTTTATGGAAACTGCTGCTGACTTTTTATTTCACCTGCAGAAACAAATTAGTTGTGATTCTTTTTTTTTTTTTTTATATTAAAATGTTTCTTTTGATCAGAAAAATAGTTCATTCATAGACATTTAGCTCAAACTCTCCAGAACTTCCTGTTGTTGAAGATTGTTAATTTATCCAAACTTTGTTCCTTATCAAGTGATTTATTCAGCATTAAAAAAAAACTTGGAATCATTTGTTTTTATGGATCTTGCAAGATGAGTGAGTGCAAAAGGTTGTCAGTTCCTGATTTAGCTCCTGAGAGTAATCGGAGGAGAGCATCAACATTTCAAGAGTGTGGCAGGAAAAACTGGGCTGCAAAATCACAATAAAACCCATCAACTAGAGAGGGGAGGGGGGAAAAAAAAAAAAGGAAAATGCAGTTTGGAGACATTCAGTCCAAGAGAAGCTGCCCAAACAAAGCCATGAGAAGGAAACCATGAAGCATGACACCATCCGTCAAAGTGTCCGAATGGCTTTACGTCATGCTTGCTGGGACTCTCCAAAACCCACATTCACTTCCATCCAGCTCTACTCTGGGTTCAGTCAAACAGGTGGGTGCTGAGGGGGAGACTATAGAGAAAGGGAGGGGGGTTGGGGGGGTACACACACATCAGGTGAGCTCAGGTGAGAGGGTCTGATCCAGGCTGTTGTATTTACCTGCTCCTGATCTAGGCATTAATTTTGTCTTGGGGGATGCCGGTTGTTACAGCTGGGAGAGTTTGGTTCACTTGGCTGTGTGAGAGAAGCACATGGAGGCGGACATGCTGAGATCAAAACGGGCCCATTGGTCAGTGGAAAGAGTGTGTCGTCTTTTTTTTTTTTTTTTTCCTCAGCGAATGAGAGGGTGGGCACTGCGTTCTACAGAAGAGTTTATATATTCACTGCTGTGTTTGAGGAATATGTTTGAACTATGACGTATGGCTGCACAATATATCAAAAATGCATCACAATATGGATGTTGGAACACCAGCATCACAATGACATTTTGATATGAATTAGGACAAACAAGACAAATAAAAATAATGAGAGCTGCAGGGTGCAAAGGTGCAGAAGTGATATCACACCTGAAATCTTTTCAATATATTAAAACATTTGTTTATATAATTGCAAGTACGAACCCAATAATTCCACCTTTTTTTCAAACCAAACAGCAGCACTTATATTTGAGTATTTGCTGATACCGAGTACTGATTCTTGAATTTCCCCTCGGGGATCGGCTCTTTGATTTGATTGATTTAATTTAATATGGGTACTAATAAATCCCATTACATTTCATAAAGTTAGGAGTGTGAACCAGTGTGGTTAAGTGGTTAATTGTGTGACTCCTGCGGTTTGAAACGGTCAGAATTTTAACCAGTAAGCAGATTTTTATTTGGTGGATTTGGCTCACCACTGTAACAAGGCACATATACGAACAAAATTGGCTTCTCTCACTGAGATAATTCTAAATTCATATTTTTTTAAATGGCACGAGTAATAACCTTCTTCTGCATTGACATGATAAAAATGCACATGATATTTCCACAGGTGAACCTCTTTGCCTTAACCGTGTTCATTTACCAACCCTAGTTTGTTCACACACACTTATCAGATTCTGTTGTAAATACAGAATAAGGGCACATAAACATACTGTCAGATACAGTTGTGCTCATATGTATTCATCCCCTTTCATTAAAGAAGGAAAAAAAAACAGCTGCCTGTAAAATAAGCTGAAACTGACTAAAAAAATAAATAAAAATGTATGAATATCATTACATTATTTTCTAATTCTGGTTTAATAGAAATGTTTTTTGTTTTTTTTTTAAAGCAGACATATCAGATAATTTATTACATATTACATGACTCATAAACTAATATTTTGTTGAACAATCCTTTAATGTTTCCGCTACAGTCAGGTGTTTTCTGTTCCTCTCAGTCAGACTTCTGCACCTGTTGACAGGTATTTTGTCCCACTGTTCAACAGAAAAGTGCTCTGATTTGTCCAGGACCAATTTTATTTTTTCTTTCTTAAACTCAATTAAATGAAAAAACAGTGTCTTATATTACTAAATTATATTTTTGTTATTATTCCTTTTTTTAAAGTCTCCAGTTATTTGAGTGGCTGTTGTAAATTCAGCCTTTTCTCTAATGAAAGGGGATGAATACATATGAACACAACTGTACACACCATAAAGCAGGTATTAGTGCATCCCTGATCACGATTATGTCATTGTCACAACATGCAGTTAGAGCACATCTCTAATCTTTTTCCAATTTTGTGCAATATTACTGTAAAATGGAAAGAATTTGAAGAAAACAACATTTATTGTGAATCTGATACATGAACATTTCTTCACATTATGACGCCTGCTGCCTGCCTGCATTTCCAGCCCTTACCTGTAAGCAGCGCCGTTGAGCTCAGGGTGAACGCCTGGTTGATCCATAACCGCCCATGGCGCCGTGGTGACGAAGAACTCCTTGTTGACGCAGTTCCGTAGGCTGTCGGGGATCCGGCCTAGACACACACAGACAGATAAATCACACACACATGCATCCAGTACAGCCAAAACCTGTTACAAGGAATAAGAGACCAGATAGTGCCAGAATGTTAATGAGTTCCACCCAACACACATATCAGGCTTGGATACACAAATGCAAATTGAGATCATTTAATAGTCTGGATGTTTTTGTGAGAGGCCGGCCCCCGGGATGCGCTCTGTTCCGCGCTGCGCCAGGGAGCTAATGATGACATCTATTAAGAGGTCCAGATTTAATAAAGGCTGCTGAGGGGCCCATTGAAGTGGAAATGTGACATCTGGGAGAGAAAGCTGCGGAACGGGTCACAGTAGACGGTAGGAGACGAAGGATTTATGACGGCGGATGACAAAATTTAAAACGTGTGAAGGCAGCTGAAGTACCGGTGATGGCTCTTCGGATCTCCGTGGCGGCCGCCTCCCTCATCTCAAGAGAAGCCTGCTCGCTGTACCAGGCTGTGTGTGGCGTGCAGATCAGGTTGGGCGCATCTTTCAGCGGACCCTGAGCAAAACTGCAACACACAAGCACAGAGAGGAACGTTATGCAAAGGAAAAATAAATACAGAGAAAGCAGGAGCATGTTTTCAAACCTGGCACGGTAACATACTGTGGGCTTTATTTATTTATTTTTTTTTCATCTTGCAATTGAAAAAAAAAAAAAAAAAAAGCCGTAGGTGTGCGTCAGCCCACGTCACAATGCCACTAATTCCCTGCATTTTACATCTAAACTTCACCTTTGTCTAGAATTAGCATGGAAATATGTCCTAAAGGACAAAATGCTGCACAAATAGTGTGTTCTTCCTGCTCCAAAAAGTCCTTTTTTCCCCCGTTCTTTCCTCTCATGTTGCTCCACAACAGCAGTTCAGCTCCAAATCTCCCTCCGTCTCTTCTTCTCTCCTTGCAACACCTCTCCTGGCTCTGCAAGTGCAACGCCTCAGCAACGCAACAAATCCAGGCCATGTCATGTAGGATGAGGGGCAGAAGTTATAAAACACTCCCCCACTGGCGCATTGGGTTAAATGGAGTATTCGGGTTCAGTTTCAGTCTTTTTGCAGCGGCCAGTCAGCGGAGCATCCAGCCAGAAATAAGCAACCTCCAAAGCTCCTGCCGGCCTTGATGCGTGAACGACACATCAGCACCGGTTTACCCTCTGAGACAAGTCTTTCTTTTTCCCTTTAGGTGGAAAAGTGAGCGTTGTCGCAAGCTGTTTTCCTTCCGGTGAGAACAGCAGGGAGATAGAAACTGAGTTCATGACTCACAGCTGCGAAGGGAAACGGTGATGTGACTCAACAGGCTGAATCCTAAATGAACGACAACATATTCGGGACTGAAACGCCAAAGCGTGCTCTGCTGCAGTTTTAAAGTTCACACTGTGTCAACAAGAACTGATTCATGGTGCAAGGCTTGTCGTTGCTTCACCAGGAGAGATCAGAGCTGTTCGTCTGCTGGATTTTAGCCACATTAGCACCGTTAAGGCAGTCATTGCGATTGTTGTGAAATTTCAATAACTGTCAAATAAAATCATAAAGCCCTGCAATGACTTATAAAAAAAAAACAAACTATGAGGGGAGATCATTTCATTATGAACATCCATCCTGAATCAGGTGAAATATTTGCATTCTGTAAAGCAGGGAGGAGCAGCTCTGATCCTCGACGCCGCGGTCCTGCAAGAGTTTTCTCTGCTGCAACACATTTAATACACATCAGACTTTATTGGCAGACTTTAGCAGAGCTTATCTTATGATTTGAGTCAGGTGTGTTGCAGCAGGGAAACTCCAAACACTTGCAGGACTGCAGACCTCGAGGACCGGAGTTTATGGAGGGGGAAGAAGCCAGCAAGGCAGGTGGAACAAGGCAGACTGCAGCAAGGTGAAGCAGACTCCTAAAAACAGGCGGTAGCGGGGAGCAGGTGTGGAGAAGCTGAAAGGAAAACGCCAACATCTGCAGCACATACTAAAACGCTGTGTGGAGGAGTTACAGCAGAAGAAGAAACTCGAGTTGCTTTATCTTCATAGTAAATAGTGTAAACAGTCAGGATGATGGCAATAGTCTCGCCTTCATGTAACTCTTGTTACGTAGTTTTATTGTTTTTTTCTGTGCATTGTCTTGCTGGACAGGTGGAGCATAAGCAAAGGAAATTCATCTTTAGTTTGGATCTGGATTGCTTCTTTTTTTTTTTTTTTTTAAACTGACAGATAATGCTATGGTTTTGGTGACATTAGTGTGTCCCTCTAATTTTGCCCTAAGTTTCAAAGTGTTTTCATTCGGTGTGAAGCTGTGAACTTTGGATGCCATTAATATAAGAAAAATAAGTTCTAATGTCCTCATCAAGAGCTGAGACATCATTTCCTGTCGTTTAGACTCATTTGGGAGAAAGTTGATGACAGAATGAATTAAAATCTTTGCAGCTTTTTTGCGTTTCCGGGAGAAGCCGAGTTCTCTTGCTCGGATGTCACAAGAATGACATGATCCTATTTGTTGCATCGCATTCTAAACTTAACCATCCACCCACATCATTATCTCATTTCCTGCGAAGCCTGCGCTCCATCTCCTTAACTTCCATTACCTGCGAAATCCTACTGGAGCCTTTTAGAGGCGCACGAGGTGCTTTAACTCATCTGCTTCCTGCTTCCGTTGGTTCAGCTTCTCTTCCTACATCTTTCTCCTCGCCTTCATTAGCCTCTAATTCCTTTTCCTGCGCAGCTTTAACGAGGACGACTTTCTGCACCTACGTGAAGGGCTCGGTTTTCATGGACGTCCAAGGCAGCTCCACGTATCCTTCCCTCCTTCAGAGCCTGGGCCAAAGCTTTCTCATCCACCAGACCTCCCCGCGCGGTGGTTGACCAGGAACGCACCCTGACGCATCTGCAAAACACACAAACAAGTCAACAGAGATACATATTCAGCCGCAGCCTGACAGGCAGATGAACCGTTTGATCCGAAGCTGAGGGAACCAATCTGGATTGGATGTTTATATGCGAGGGAAAGGATATGTGTCATTTCTAACACCTTCAAGGTTCTGGGTGACGGAGAGCATCAGGCACACAATATCAGGCGTGGGATTGAGAAGAGTCCTTATAACAAAAAGCAAGAGATGGAAATGATGGCTGTGCTGAGAGATGAGGCTGCATAACAAACCTTTTGTGCAGAAAAAGGCACAACAAAAGTGTTAGAGGGAAGAAAAAGGGGGGGGGGGGGGGGGGGGGGGAATCAAATGAAAATAATCCCTTAATCTTGACAAAAGCTCAAATCCAAGGGCATGAAAAGCCTTTACACTGGCAGGGAGTCTTTTATTAGGCCTTGGTGGTTGTGGCACACACATACACACAAACACACGCACACAAAAGAAAACCAACCAAAACACAAACATGCACACACACACATTTCCACTTAAAAAGCAAAGAGCCACTGCCAAAATTTTAGAGGGGGGGGAAAGAGAGAAAAGTGTTCTTTTCATTGCACACTTAAGCGTCGGAGAGGACACAGTTAACTAGGTTACGCTGTTACCCTACACCCACTTGTTTTGATGTCCTCACGCATGATCTATAGGAGGAGAACTCGAGGGGTGGGGTGGGGGGGGGGGGCACAAGAAAAAGCAACACAGCAGGTGATGTTGAGCGAAGGGAGTGGACCCTTTCTTCGGCCCGTGCAGTTCCTCAGCTGCTCTGCAGGTGTCGCCGCAGGCAGAAAGTCAGGACTCGGAGAGGAGCACTTTTCCCCTTACAGCGCTCTCAGCTCCACCCCCCCCCCCCCCCCCCCCCCCCCCCCCCCCCCCCCGCCCCCCCCCCCCCCCCCCCCCCCCCCCCCACGCTGTGCAGCCTAGTCGATATATTTGCTGTAGCCGTGGCTGGTGCTAATTGCATTTGACAGAGCAAAGGAATGAATTTGTGTCCAGCTTTGGTAGAGCTTAAGATAAAAAGCTGGGAATGTGCAGGGCAGGAACGCACCCCCCTTGCTTTTGCTTTCTGCTGCTTTTCTAATGCTCTTTATGCCACTCTCCAGGCTGACAGTAATAACACAGCAGCAGCTGTCCCTGTGTATCTACTAAGCTCAGGTAACAGCTGGGATGCTCAGCTCTGTCTGGATGAACCCCGATGAAAAGCAAAAAGAGTCCTGCACCTGTTTGATGGTGAAGTCGTTGATGAGGTGGTGGTTGTGCTCGTTCAGGTTGCAGTGCAGGGAGACGCAGTCGCTCTGGTAGAGGAGGTCCTGCAGGGTGTAGACGCGCTGGACGCCCAGCGAGCGCTCCAGGCCGTCCTGCAGGTAGGGGTCGTAGAATATGACGTTGAAGCCGAACACCTTGGCGCGGACTGCGACCGCCTGGCCCGAACGACCTGAAGACACAGGCTTGTTTACACACAGTCTGACAACACTCAGGATTCTAGTATCAACACCTGCACTGGTAGCGATGGAGCCAAGCTATTCCTGATGGGCTCAAAACAAGTTAATAATCTGAGTTAAATAAAGTATTGATTTTTTTTTATTTTTTTCATATTGCAATTATTTACTTAAAAATGAGGAGAAAGTAGGTCCACTGCAAAATTCTGACAAAAAAGCTGAATGAATATACAGGAAGTGACAGGAAGCAGACTTTTAGACAACAAATATTCGTGACGTAGCTCACGACTGATCTCTTTTCCTTTGCATTCGGTCAATCTATCAAATCAAATCAAACTTTATTTATAAAGCACTTTTCCTACGATAAAATGAAACTCAAAGTGCTATAACAAAGTGTTATTTACATATTAATAAACCACTACAAAGAATAATGCATCAACCTCACCTGTTTTGCACACTCAAACGTACACGCACACACACACGCACACGCACACACACACACACACACACACTTAACACCCATTTCTGACACTTGTCTGTATCACCATGCACACACCTAGTTACAGGTTGCTAAGCACAGTAACCATCCACTTTATTCAAACAAAACCACTTTTTGCACTGTCTTAAAACTTTTTGTACAAATGTAATAACCCTCTTCCACCACACAAACACACACACACAAACACAATCACACACATGCAAACATCAACTACAGAAGTGAATTAGTAATCTCATCAATAACAAACAATCTAATGATGAAATGTGGATGACTGATCTGCGCCAGTGTTTTGAAAAGACTTACAGGACATTAAACGTGTTTAAGAGAAAGTGTGTGTTGGATGAATGAGAGAGTCATAATCCCAGAGGAGAAGCATGGCGTGAGGTAGCAGACAGTGAATCACAATCTGAGTCTGCAGCACATAACAAGCCTCTCCGTCTCTCGCTGCCATTTGTTGAGTAGGATGCGAGTCTCCTCTCTGGTTGGCTGCAGGAAGCGTCCCTGCTCTGCAGCTGAAGCTGAGGAAGAGAGTAATGGCCACTTGGATATTGTTGCTTGTGTAGAGGATCGATAAGGTCCTTTCCAATCTCAAGGTTCTCTCTTTGTGAGGGAGTTTTATGTCCAGCGCTTCAGTCAGCCCCACAGCCCAGAGCGCTCCTTCATCCTCCTCCTGTTTTCAAGCATCAGCTGCTACGAGACAGCAGGATAAAAACTGAGGCTTTACTGAAGCAGCTGATTATTCTGATGAAGGATTACATTTGCGCTTAAACAATAATCTTACAGTCTTTCCTTTAATGACCAATTATAGTGAATATAAGAGCTTTTCTATAGTGCCATTCTTATTTTTATTTACTGTAGCTTGTTAGTTTATTCTCGGTTTTCCCCAGACGCCACGCAGAGAGCAGGAATGAACTTGTTGCATTATGAGTGCAGCCTGACACAGCGATACGGGCAGCAGCAGCAGCAGCAGCGGGGGAATGAGTTTTTCCAGTCAGTTTGAAACAAATCAGGCTGCCATGCAGCTGCAGAGCAATCTTATTTACAGACGTTTCAGGGGGATGGTGTCGAAAATGAGATCAACACTCTTCAACAACAATTTTCTGCCTACGTGACTGTTGGTAAATCAGTGCAGAGGTGAGTTTGGGGGGGGAAACACATCATCTCAGTAATCAGTAAGTGTTTGCAACAGTATTATTAGATGATGCTTTGGTGGCTAAAGGTTGCTTTAATTTGCTGTTTCAAAATTTGCCTTTAAAATAAAAAGATGCCTAAAAAAAAAAAAAAAAAAAAAAGAAAAGAAAAAAAAGAAGAAAAAAAAAAATCAAAGCCCCCCCCCCCCCCCACTTCCCACACTGATCAATGCTACCAACAGAGAAAAACCAGCATGCCTGCCACCCACAGAAACGTTTCGATCTGTGGCACATCACTCTTGAATTTCTCCGGCAGGCTTCTGCTTTGCATCACAGAGGAGCGACGATTACACGCCGCACAGACAAGGTTCAAACACAGATTTTGTGAACTTAACTCGACGGACATCTTCGCGAGACTGATGGCAGATGTGGAGGTAAAGATCAAACCAAACTGTATTTATAAAGCACTTTTGATAAAAAAGCAAGCGCAAAAGCGCCCTACATAATAAAACACGTTTTGAATATATATGAAACCTTCACAACACTTAAGTGTAAAACATCATAGTTCAATAAAGCGCCCTTGATTATACCGTCTTTCTCACACACACATCAGTGACGTGTGGTCAAGGGAGGCAGTGCTTCATCTGTCATGAATTTTAAAAAAAAAAAAGAAAAAAGTACATAAAATAAATATTAATATTTTCCATTAATCTCTATTTAACTACATTTTCAGTATAACTGCATACATATTTCTGACATTTTATCACAAAAAATTGCCAAATTTGAATTATGGCCGATGGCAGAAACCCTGGGAGAGGCGAGTGGCGAGCTGTGGCGAGCATCCGATAGCACAATCCAATACAAACTGGATAGCATGATGCCAATATGAACTTTACATAAATATAGTTATACACCATGACTTTCTACAGTCTGATGATGTGTGTCACACAACGAAAAGGCTGGCACCAGAGGATAACAGGGTCTGCGAGGGTTCATGAGGGGTGGGTAAATAAGGGGGGCTCAAGACCATTAAGACATTTATAAATAACCTAAAGAACCTTGAAATCAATGCTGAAACACATGGGGAGGCAATGCAGCAAGGAAAAAAGTACACTACAAGGGGGAATAGTACACCACCACAGATGTGTTAGTCTGTGTGGTTGCATTTAATATCATAATACTAATCACAATATTTAATAGTATTTATACTTATTCAGTTCGATTCAACTTTATTTGTATAGCACCACTTCACAACAATGTTGTCACTTTACATACACATCATTTCGAGCCAATTCATACATATCCTATAATAGAAACCAACTGATTGCATCGAGTCATGACTTCGATCCAATCCCCCATCCTGAGCATGCACACGGCGACAGTGGGAAGGAAAAAACTCCCCTTTAACAGGAAGTAAACCTCCAGCAGAACCCGGCTCAGGGAGGGCAGCCATCTGCCTCGACTGCTTGGGGTGGAGACGACTTATGATTTATGATACATTTTTTTTAAAACTGATATGTCGTTCCTCAGAAATGACTGACGTAAACTGCTTCATAGAGCCGATGGTTCTGCTCAGTCGGGGTACTTAACTGTGGATTGTTGCCTCTGAATGACTCCTGTCACATATGCAAGCGATCGCTTGTTCATGGAGAAATATTCATTATAGTTGGCTCTTCCTGATATGAAGATATTCCCATTAATCCAACTCAGTCTGACCACCCCCATGACAAGAATACTACCACTATTACTTTGGAGTATTGCAATCATTGACTTTACTTTTGTCTCAGAGCCAGACTGCTCTCTTTCTCCTCCAGACTGCACGGTTTTCAGCCAGTAAATTTGTGCAGCTGTCCTTCAGACAAACACCAGGAGGCCTTTGCTCTCCCCAACCTCCCACTTACAATGGACATTGTTTGGAAATGGCTTCAGCCAGAGGGACCAGAAGTGGCGGCTTGAGGTGAGACGATTGGTTTATTAAAAAAAAAAAAAAAAAAAAAATAGGAGAGAATGGGGGAGACATTTTCATCGCCAGGACTTGCTGCCCAGGCACATAAAGTCTAAGCAGCTGTCTGGTGAGGAGGTGGGGGTGTGTATGTGCACACAGATAAGATGGCACACTGGAAAGGCTTGTGAGAGAACTGAGCGTGTGTCAGCCCAGCAATGTTGAAGACAGGCCGAGATGATGCACGAACACGCACAATCAGCAGTGGAACAGGTGCACGTACAAACAGGACAGGCTGGAGACGAGTCGGCCGCGAGGCCTGATTATGGCGGGGGCAAGATGTCGGGGGAGCACAATAAACAGAGATGAAGAGCCGAAAACAGAAGTAGAGAGAATAATAGAGGTATAATGGTGAACATTAGGACGGTGGGATGCGAGGACATTGTGGCAGAGAGAGAGAGAGAGGAAGTTAGGCTGGAGGGGGGGGAAGCAAACAGACAACCTTGAGATAATCAGTGGGACGGGCAGAGGGAGGAAAACAACCTTATCAGAGCAGAAAAACAGAAGGCACGCTGAGCGGTGAGAGGATATGAAGGAAAGGCAACGAAAGGGAGTGAATAATAATAAAAAAAATAAAAAAAAGTGAAGAAGGAAAGAAGGTGGGAGAGCCGACACCGAGCTTAATAAATAAATATTCATATTCACCGAAACCGATGAGGCCCAAGGTTTCGCCGCGAATGCGGGCGGCGCCGGACGCCACCTCGCGGATCTGCTCCACGCTTTGGACCCGCGTGCCTTCCCGGAGAGCCTGGTAGAGCCAGGTGTTTCGCCTGTAAAGGTTGAGGATGTGGCAAAGCGTGGAGTCGGCCGTCTCCTCCACAGCTGCGGAGGGAATGTTACACACAGCGATGCCTGCAGGAGGAGAACGCACACACACACACACACAGGCCAGAGGAGCTGAAAATGAGTCCGGCAAATGGCAAAATCAATACTGTCATTCTTAATATGGTTTTCTTCCAGTGTATACTGGAGTACAGTATGAGGAGATGCTTATTTGAATCCATTAAGATGATCTATTTAAAATCGCTCAGTGTGCATTGAGATGCAGTAATGTCGAAATGCCCTGCGATGGACTGGCGAGGTGTCCAGGGTGTACCCTGCCTTTCGCCCACAGCCTGCTGGGATAGGCTCCAGCTTCCTTGTGACCCTTTATCGTACTAAATGGTTATAATTATGAATGAATAATTATGAATGAATAATATCGAAATGCATTATCCCCATGATGAATTCATCGCATCGCTTAATTCGTCAACCCCAAAGTTTGCACCCGCTTCCTTCACCAACGACTAAGGCAGCATGCAAGTTTTACTTCTGATCAACATACTGTCCTGCAGAATGTTCTCCATTTTGTTTCCACAGGCAATTTAAACCCCTGACCTTGTGGTATTACCTTGCCTTTTTCTTCAGCTACACAGACTTTTATTTTTTATTTTTTTGAAGCCCTTCTGCTTGCCCTCGCTCTCACTAATGTCGTCCTCCCACTCTGTATCTCAGAGTAACAGCGCGGCCATCTCTGGCCAGCAAAATTTAGCCAGAATCCGCTCAATCAATGGCTTCTTTTTTTTTTTTTTTTCCTCCCCGAGAACCCGCTGTCATATCTGCGGCGCCTTCTCCAGGCACGATAGCTTTTTGACTCCTTGTGCTGCGAAGGCAGAGCGCTTCCGGTGAGTGGGTGGCAGTTAGACACAGTATCTGGCATTGGCAGGGAAATGGCAGCTTTGTCAGCTGTAAGAGCCGTTTTGAGCCACCAGCCTGCTGATACGAGCCTGGGTGGTGCTTCAGAGAGAAAAAAGCTCAACTCTTCCTGCATGTCTTTCGCTCTCCGTCTCTTTGAACATCCTGCCTCACAGTGGGCATCTCCACAGTTCATCTGACGATAAAATTCAGCCCCATACACTCGTTTGAAAAATCTGTTCGAGCTGCCTGAAGCAGGTCCCTTTAATGAAAAGAAATGGGGGGAAAAAAAACATACAAGTATTTGTTTTTAAGTCTAACTGCAGCACCTTTTTTTTTTTTTTTTTTTTGGAAAATCAATGCAATTTTTCACATGCTGTAAGGCAATGGTATGATGAATCACTCCCTCAAGAGACACCTAAATCCTGTCAACGGCCCCTGAGATGGCATTTGTCACTGATGGACAAACAAGAAAGGAAGCCGGCTGCTTATAAGGGAATCAATATGACGAAGGATAAAGTAAACTTGAAAGCAGTACAGTAAACATCACATCTACTGTGTCTGTAGTCTGATGCAGGAATGGGCTTTTGCACATACAGTTCTGCAGCATCTATCTCTATTGGAGGGGTGCTGGTGTTTTGTTTTGCTTCTTTTTTTTTTCTTTCTTTTAAACATTTGCCAGAGATTTTGTACCCAGCTCTCCAGCCGCCTTGATGTCGATGTTGTCGTATCCGCTGCCGATGCGGATGATGATGCGTAGGGCTTTGAACTTCTCCAGGTCTTCTCTGGTCAGGGTGATGGTGTGGTACATCATGGCTCCTACTGCCTCATTGAGCACCTGCAAACACACACACACACACACACAAAACAACAGATAATCCATCTCTTCAATTGTGTATTCGCTCATTCTTTATGGGCAATTCAACGTATGGTTGGAAGTCCAATTGAGTTCACATGAACTCATGACAATCATGAGATTCCAATCTCTTCACTGGAGCCATTAAATCGCATGTCTGGCATGACCTTGGACACTTAAGAACATTCGGGATTTTAACAACAACAGCTACTATAGATGTCACATGGTGTGCTGTCCATTTACAGACCTGCTCTGGAAACAAGGCGCTATATTGTCTCAAAGGGGGCCGTGGAACTTAATGGTCTTTACAACCGCGCTTGGACCCCGAGGGTGTTTATGGGCAAAGTATTGCATTAGTGCAAATAAAGCCCAAAATGCATTCTGTCAAAGATAAAAATAATGACATATATGATACATTACGCTCTTTTAGTCTCTGTGTGTTCAGCCAGCAGGGTTGTGCAGATGGATGACCAGCAACCAAACACCAGACAGCTGCTGCTTTGTCACACCTCCCACTAACAAGAAACATGATTCTGGAGCCATCTTGAACAAAAATGACCAGTAGATGAGCCAGCTAAAGCTAAAGCTAAAGCAATATTATGGTTAGTCTTGTTTGAGACGTGTAGGTACGGATGAGTTAATGTGTTATGTGTGTGTGTGTGTGTGTGTGTGCGCGTGTTTGCAGACACAGAGATAGGGTGGCAGTCTGGAGGGGCTTGTGAGAGAACATCTGTCGGCCCTGTGATGTTGAGAAGGGGCACAGTGATGCAGAAACAACACCAGTAAAACAGGTGCAGAGAGGAGAAAACGGACACACAGCATCATGCCTCCAAGTTGCGCTGCGTCTGTAGGATCAACACAACCCTGAGGGTGTTCATGCACAAAGGAATCTGTTCAACTGGCAGAGGGGTCAAGGCGAGCACTAATAACAGTATAAACCTTCAGATATGACAGTGAGAAGCAGGTCAAAGGTCAACAGAGGTGTGTTTGACATCCTCTATATTTTACATGCTAAATTTTTATACATGTTCCAATCCTGCTGACTGAATAAAAAAATACTAATTTTATTCATTAAATGTCAGCAACAAATCTTATTGAAAAAAAAAAAAAGAAAAAAAAAAAAACCAGATGAGAGAAGAGTGTTTTATAAATAACCACATGGAGGTGCTGTTTAATCTGACTCAGCCTTCCTGATCTTTTATTTTTTTCCTCCAAATCACTGGAAAACTTGTTCAGAATCTGAAAAGTCACCTCCAGCGGTCTGTCGCTTTGAGACACCAGTGACTCTTCAGCCACTTAACAAGTACAAGGTGACCCGGCCTGTGATTCACTATGATGAGGATCTAAACTATTCCACCCCGCCCCCCCCCCCCACACACTCTTCAGTATCAGCCACGGCCCTCCATCAGCGCCTAAATAACAGCCCCACATTCACCTCCAGCCAGACTGAATTAGCTTTCCTGTGATTAGTAGATTAGCTCTGAATTTCCATACCGCTTTTATTAGCGCTGTGTCCTGGTCAGGCCTTCCAGATACTGGTTCAAGGTTAAAACACTCCTTACATGTGCACACACACGCAACTTTCTCCCCTCTGCGCTGAAGCCTGCAGGCCTTGTGTTGGTTTTAAGCTGAAGAATCAGGCATTTTTATGGGTGGTGGTGGGGGGGGGGGATTCACTCAGAGTGTAGTTTATTTTAATGGAAACTCTGACCATAAATACATCCCTCCTCGCTGCTGTAACCAAAGCCTTAATGCTTTCAGCATCTATCATTTCTCAAGATGCCTGAACTTTTCCTGAAAAGGCAGCAAAGGCATCCTCGGTAAGCCTGCAGGAGCGTGAGAAGGTGTGCCAAGAAGGTCTGATTTGGCGAACTTACCATATCACATGTATGTGTTTGACTCTGTGGCTCACTGGGGAGGAATCGAATGTTTATGAAGTCATCCCACTAGCGATGAGAGAGGATACGCTGCGGTTGAGAGCTGCTTGGAATGCTTGGAAAATTAAAAAAAAACTTTTTCCAACTGGTCGGGCCATTGCTGCTTCTTAAGAGGTACTCAGCGTTTATCACTTCTTATCAAGTAATGAGAGCTTTAAACAACATGGCAAAAAAAACAAAAAACAAAAAACAGTACCAGACTGCTTCACACAGTAAAGGCGGGTACTATCCAAAGAGCAAGCTACAAATTCCTTTGTGCAACTTTAAAAACCACTTCAGCAGAGATGTCAGTAAAAGGTAGCAGGAGAAATCTCACTGACATGGTAAAGAAAAGCTTAAATAATAAAAACACTCTGCACTTGACATTTTAGTTTCAGCTATTTGAAGCTTTTTCGGTTTCTTACCAAGAGTTGCACAGTGATTCATACCATCTACTGTTCAACGTGTAAAACCTCAACAATTCACTATAAAAGCTCATGTCAGTGACTCACAAATGCAAATGTTTTAAGTGGTAAGTTTAGCAAAAGACTGTGTGGTAAGACTAGTCGTTGTTCCAACCATGTCCACTATGATGTAGCCAAACTTTGCAAAACAAGTCCTTAATGTAGTTAAACATTTATTAGCATGCGCATAAAGTTATCAAATCATATTTACTGGATGTTCAGTTCTTACATCTGTTAGCTTCTCTCAGCTTATATAGCAACCATGTGTTGAAGACTAAATAAAAAGGCAAAGCAGGAAAAAATAGTGCTTTAATATGAAGCATATGATACTCTAAGCGCAGCTTTACTGAACTGTGGAGATGGGCTGGTAAGATGGTTTTAAGGTTGGCTTAGAGTTCAGGATTTTTAAAGCAATAAAGAAAAATTCTCCTCTCCACCAGTCTCGGAATAGCCGCTAGCTCGCTAACTGTACTGGTTTTTAGATTTATTCACTTTGGGATCTAGTTTCGATTTTGAGTGTTTTCAGGCTCCCAAAATGCCATTTCCATCTGAACGTACAGTTGGGATTAATGGATCGCTGACCACATTGCTGTGACCGCTGGACTGGGATAAGTCTCCTGTTCCTTGTAGTCTGAGTAATCCTAACACATCCTTTATAAAAACAGAACTTGCTTTCTAAAAGTCAATTATTATATAAATAACAGCATTTTCCCCACAAATTCTGATTTAAAAAAGCTCTATTTTAGGTATAACTTCATCTTTCCCTACTTGCAACTACAACTAATGCACATTAAAGTAAAAGAGCTGCTTTGTATTGTTTCCAATTTTTTTTTTTTAAGTTTGTGATTTGGCTGTTTATTACACAAAATGACTGGTCAGTTTTATTAGATCATTTGCTTGCTTTAAAAATGCTTAGTTGCACCTTTAAGCTCCTGGATTGGATAAACAAGGTCGAGCGGTGTAATAAGCTAATACTGACTCCATGCCATGTGGGCTGTCATCCAACTTTTACAAGCTGCAGATGAAGTGCAACGGCTGTGACAAAGACGAGGGGATCACTGACCTTGGATGACGACAATGCTGGCACATGTGTTGAAAGCAGGATTTGGCCTCACTGGAACGATATTATACCTTGGTCTTGCTCACTATTTGCCTGTTTGCGTCATCTCTTCCCTATCACCTGAGAAATAAGGGATTGTCTGGTAGTAGGCCTGGTATAACCTCGGGCCGCTTTCTTATTCAACCATCGGACAGGCTTTTCCATAACTTTCTACATTGTGTGTGTGTGTGTGTGTGTGTAGATATATTTGTCTCAGCAGCATTACGCCACAGTTATCAACACTACATCTCTGCGTGCACGCCGCACAGAGAAGAGATTGGACATTTTCAATCTACGCCGCCCCTCTGGGTACCCAGACTGCAGGTTATTACTGTGAACTGCTGAATATACGGGTGAGGTGAACATTACAATCATGTTTTCCTTGATAAGGTAGTGTTAAAACAAACGAAGAGGTCCCTCCTTCCCCCCTTTTTTCTCTTTGCCGCCCAAGGTCTTTGATTGAACTGATCTCTATGCAAATGCTTCTTTTTCAATATGTCCCCATTTTCATAAAGACAGCAGAAGGGAAGATGCAGCAGCTCTCACCTCGTCTTCAGATGGAGAGATAGCATTGGGGTGATACCCATCTCTGCAGACAGATTGTTTTTGCATCGAAGCGCTGCATGAAAAGCAATAAAGCGCCTCTACAAGCCGATGTAATTACATCCTCGCCAAACAAAACTCTCTATTAAAACAATGGGACCGATATAGGCATCATGCTTTGTGCCACAAGGTGACATCGAATCAGAATGAAACCATTATGTTTTAACTGGCAAGTGTGCATGAGGCCAATATAATGCGCCTCACATATCAGCGCTGTGATGGAGGCGGATGTGAGCGAGTTGAATGTCCCATTCTTTCGGCAGCTTTGTGCTGCTTTTGATGTGGAGCGATGTGTGTGTGTGTGTGTGTGTGCACTGGTGCTTTTCTACCTTCTCGTGGATCTCCTGTGTGGACTGGGCGTCACAGAAGGCAACGGTGGCCAAGTCTTTTAAGATGGGCATCTCCACGGTGCAATCGCGCCCATCCAGCAGCGCCACCAGCGGGCGCGGGTGCATTGGCCCGTTCATGATTTGGGGCCGAATACCTGAAGAGACAGAGGAGATTACTTGTGACAAGAGTTTACCGAGTGTGTATCGTTTTGTTGCAAAAGCAACGATAAGGACGAGTTTCATGCTGTGATTGCATTTATGTCACGGTCAAATGATTTATTAAAAAAAAAAAGTCATTAAAACTAAGTAAAAAAAATGATGTTAGGGTTTCCAGATTCCAAATCAAACAGTGAACATATAATTTTCTTCCCTTATGATACAAATCGCAGCCTCCACTTCACCGGAAAAGACTCCAGTGCTGTTTTATCTCCTGTCTCCCTCTGCTTCAGCGATATCAATAAGCTGCAGCTATTTTACTCATAGTAGAAAATTTGAGATGTGAATGACACATAAATACAGCTAGCGGGCTGATATGCTAATTAGCCATTTGCTAATTATCCTGCACTGGATTATGCTGTGCCGGCGTCACAAAACAACAAAGAGCAGAACTGAAGTACTTTATTTAAAAATTACTTTTATTTAAAATATTTAAAAAAAACAAAAAAAACTACATAGATCAATAAAAATAAAAAAAAAGACATATAAATTTAACCATTCTTATACTTTAGATTGGATTGGGACAACCCAAAATCTCAACACTAATATAGAGAACCTTTAATTCGATGATAATTGCTCAGTTTCCGTATTGTAGTGTAACTTGCTCTGAGGCTTTCTTTTGCATGCAACGGACCCAGAATACTAACATCAGCCGAATGTTTCTGTGGCCAAACTGTGACATCAGCTTTTAAAAATCATATCTGACTTTAATTCATCCCACTATAACCAAATATTAAAATATTTGCTAACCGTATGCAAGGAAATACACATTTCTGATCAGCTTCAATATAAAACGTTTAGATTTCATTGTTACCAACATAGTGAAGGACAAAAACTTCTCTTTACGGCTCTAAAAGTTGACACATGCTGCATGATTATGTTAATCTTCATGTACTTTAATTAATTAACAACTACTCATTGTAACAATTGCAAATGTACACTCTCTTGCAACCTGGATTCAATTTATCCCACCTTTTCTCAAACAACAAAATGCTCAGATAGCAATTACCCACTGTGTGTCCGTATGCGCGACCGAACCGACTGGAATGAAGCAGGAAGCTGGGCTTTCTCTGAACTAACAAGCTTTGCTCAATAAATCAATGCACCTACTCAAGACTGGATTAGACTTACAGAAGCACTGTCAGCCAAACACCTGCATCACACACAGACTCTCACGCGCAAAGACATATTCTGCAGATAAGGACGTATTATTTACTGTATGCACTCGGTCGCACAAGGAGGAAGACATATTCCCCTGTGCATCAGTGTGACAACAACATACTGACAAAGACATGTATGCCTTAGTTCAGCAGGGAGGGTCTTCTGCTTGCTTGTAGAGCAGAGGGAGGCAAAAAAGAAAAAAAGAAAAAACTGCAAACCTGCACGCTCAGAAATGAGTTCGCCGCTGCGCCGCCTCAAAAGAGCAATGCATCATTGAAATGGAGCGTTAGAGAAAAAGGCTACAAGCCTAAAACGAAACCTGCAGCCGATCTACGTCTGCACTACGCCACGTTCGACAAAGCGCCCCGTGTTCCGTGTCTGGTCGAGTCTCTGCTCGCCTCTTTTTCTCACTTAAGAGTGAAGAGCGCTGAGTGGAGCCCAGCTCCCTGGTGTGTCGACCTTCTCGCTGAAGAGGACGTGTCGCGCTGAGAAGACAGACAATTACCAGCCCTGATTCGTATAATGTTAACAAGTGAAGAGCATTAATATTCATGCGCTTTCTCAGCTGCTTAGAAGTCAGCCTGTGAATGGACGGACCTCAGTGGGAAAGCAACCTATTCCCCACGGAGTACCAGCCCACCCTCTCCAGGTCATGATTATTACTCATAATTAGCACCTATGGATCCGTCTAAGTTGACAAAACAGAGTATAAGTCAGTACACAGGAGACCTACGAGCCTAAGGTCTCCTTCATGACATCATCCATCTTATCTCATGCTTTGCTGCCAGGAAGTGCATCTGGATACCTCACTCTGAGCATGTGCAAGCCTTACGTGCATCTGTGTTCTCTTAAAGTTATCCTGAAGATTACAGTGACGTCAGAGCGAAATGGTCCCGATAAGGAGCGGGGCGGAGAACAGGAAAGCAGAAGAGATGTGGAGGAAGGCTCATTAGGTCCATGCATGCTGGGATTACGTCACAGGAGGCTGATTAGGACAGATGAAGGTGAGATTAGGAGATTTGAGACTGAGAGTTGTAGGTAGGTTGTTGCAAAGCAGGAAAAATAAACAGAACGTAAAAAGCAAGAGTGCAAATTAAGATGTAAAATGACTCAGTGATGATTGTTAGCCTAAAGAGCTCCCAGGAGACGTTCCGGAGAAGGTGAGGAAGAGGATGAAGGAAGACAAAATGAGGACAGAAACGACAAGAGAGACGCTGACCCAGCTGTCAGAACGTGAGCAGTCCAGAAGTGGAGCCTCCTCGTTCAGGCTGGTGGGGGGAGTGGAGGTGTCATCTCCTTCCTGTTGTTGTCATGGTGATCACTTAACAGGCTGCGGCCGCCACTTTTAATGCGCTATATTTTTGGCACCGCGGGCGTGTGGCGAGCGTCGAGATCCGTCGCGTAAAAGGGTGGAGACGTCTCCTGTTCACCCCGCAGCCCACCGTCAACCGCCGCTTGTGGCTTTCTACCCGTTTATCACGGCTCTCGTTCAAAACAAGTGTCATAAGAGCGCAGAAAGGTGAGGGCATAGCAACCTGGCTGTCTGCGCCACATCTGCAAGTGACAGCTTGTTAAATATTAATGGAGGCAGCTGGTGAAGACCTCGCAGCAACAGACGAGTCATATACTTATAAACTGAAAACATTTCTGAGTGAACGGGGCAAATGAATCTTCTTAAATACAACAGCAATGCACTGATCAGTTATGTTAAGAACCCCGACACATAAAATGTGGATTTGCATGAGCTGTTACTTGACATGATGCCATCCAGATTCTTAGGTTAAGGGTGGAAAAAGACTGGACACTTGTAACAACTCTTCTGGTAAGCAACAGAACTTGCAGCATTTTTCAAGGAGTGTCATAGTTCTTATTTGGGAGGTTTTTATCCATCATGCCTGCAAAAAACAAAAAACAAAAAAACAAAAAAAAAAAAAAAAAACCCTGTAGGCACTAAATTTCTTGTGAGTGCAGGGGAAAAAAACTTCAGTGTGCACCTCAAAAGTGTGTCTAGGATAACTGTTCCAATGCAGCAACAATACTCAAATTGGATTCAGAAAAACCCACAGCATGATGGCTCTACTATCGTGCTCAGCAGTTAGAGCGCGCTGCTTTTTCTCTGTGCATGTCTGTAGTCACTGACAGGGCTTGAATCCTAAGTGCACCGAGTCAGTTCAGATATCATCTGTAGACTTCCTGATGCTAAATGATGTGGTGAGGATACAGAAAAGGTTTTCTGTTGGATGAATTGCGGCTGCAACGTAAAACAAAATTGCAGCACCTCTCCAAAGCTAAACCTTCCAAAAACTTTTGCATAACAAGCTTCGGGAAACAGTGACTAAAAAAATAGCCTGCTTTCTGGGCATCGCTTACCTTAATGTTGTGAGTGTAAGGAACCGGAGGACAATGAGGAGCTCTATGGCTCTTGGATGTTGAGAAAAGGTTGAGGGATTCAGAGCTTTTATGAAGCTTTAAATGTCAGTCAGAGAGCTCAGATTTTGCTAAGTCCCCAAACTTTTGTATGGCACTTCTCCCCTTTATTAAAAGATCCAAAACATCTTTCCTTCATAACTGAAGAAAAAACAACTCTGCAACTTTAACTTCACACTGTGACGATTAGATCACAGAAATGTTGAGCAAAGTTGCCTAATTTGTTTTGCAATAAACAAGGTGAGTCTCTGGCTGGGCTTCTTTGCACACATTTTATTTGGTAAATCTACAATAAAACTGAAGCAACAAGGCAAGCAGAAACACAGCAGAGCTGATTAATCCCAGCATTTCAAGCCTCATTCACATTTACAATGATTTAATTTAGAGGTAACTGAAGAAAAATTGATTAAAGCGATCTCCGACTAACGAGAAAAAAGTCACAGTTGCTATAATCTAAGCAGTACACGCTTGTATCTAACAGTTATAGACAGCAGTGGGTGTGCAGGTGAGAGGACCTGTAGTTAAAGCGGTAGGGGAGAAGAGATGTTGGCAGGCTGCATCAAACCCTCAGGCACAGGTTAGATTGGCTGAACTCCATGAATCATCCACTGGATTTCTCTGTGTCTCTCTGACCTTTCAGTCTCTTACTCTTTGCATCTCCCTCTCACAGACTCTCCCCCTGTTCCGTTTTACAGTATCATCTGCTGTGTTGTATTTTCACGGACATCTCTCTCTGTGTGATAGCATCTTGTGACAGCTCCTCTCTTCTGTCGACATCTGGCTCTGTTTGCTCACTGTGCATCAAAGTCCTTTATCTCCCTTTTCACATAAATCCCCCACTCCCCTCCCCTCCCGACCTCAGCTATCATTCCTCAGCTGTCTTTTAGTAATCTGCACTCCTCCTTTCTCTGTCATTTCTTTTCCTCGACTGTCATTCCTTCTCTTCCTCTCCTATTATTTTCCTCTCTTTTTTTTTTTTTTTTACGCCGCTCCATCTTTCCACAAGCTCGGGCGTATATTTGTGTGTGTGTGCGCGTCTCCTCCTGTGTGACAGACTGATTTTCACTCTGCTGATTTTGATGGAGAGGAGATGATGTATTCAGGCAGGGGAAGCAGGGAGGTGACAGCCAACACTCCCCTTGTGGTAAACTGACAGCATGTATATCAAACCAGTCTCAGCCTGAATCACTGGGTCTGTCAGCTTCACAACACCACCACACGCGTGTCTGATAAGTGATGCATTCATGACACCCTTATCAGCACCTGTCCTCTCTGCGCCGATACTTGACAGCGTGCCTGTGGTTTGTGCTTTGAAATTAGTCTGTAATTATGTAGAAAGAATTTCACGTGTTACATGCATAGATTTCAAATGTCATTTAATTTAAGCGTGTGTGTGTGTGGGGGGGGGGGGACACGACCAAAACATGAGAAGATGGAAGTGATAGCCGTGCAATTTGTGACATGCTGGTCAAAAATATACAAACATGTAGATCCAAGGTTTCAAAAACATGTCATTACTAGGTGTAGAGTATTAGTTATCTAAAGATTACGTCATTTAAATCATGTGAGGTGCTGAATATTTTTGCATCACCCGCAGCAGAGCTTCATGTATGCAAAGCTGCATGTTATAGCATTCTGTGGCCACCTGGGGGCAGTAACAGGAATATGGGGAATGATTTTAGTTGTTAGCTTCTCTAGCTTGTGTTGAAGTTTTGGCTTTGCTCTAGAAAACAAAAAAATTGGATAATAATCTTCATGTTTAAAATGAAAGAGAACCATATTTATTTCTTTAATCAACCCTAGTTGGCTTTACCTAGCTTAAGCCAGCTAGTACCCAATCAACATTCATGCAACAGGTATTATCACTTCAGCTAGGTATAGATTGTTAAGGTTTAGAAAGACTTCACATTTGTGTGTGTGGGCTAAAACAATGGGGCATCTGTGGCGGCGTGGGGGGGGGGGGTGAAAGTAATACCTCTGTATAAGTATAATATGCTTTTAATACAATAATTAGAAGCAGCTGCAGTTTACACAGCGACCAGGAGGTGGTGCACACGAGCACACGACAGCATGCTAATTACAACGACTGAAATCTCTCTGTTCACAATGTAAATGGGTTTAAATAAATGTCCAAACTACAATTCTGTCTGAACTTTGACCGATCCTTACTTTTGCGGATGGATGACTCTAACAGACTGTTAAATAAGTTCTAAGGTCTGTGACCAACCCCCCCCCCCCCTCCAGCCTGAGCCATCTGACCCACATTTGGCTACTTTTTTTGCATTAAGAGCAAGAAACTGTTTTAAAATCACAATTTTTGGTTCAATTTCATTAATGTTTCCAGACACAACGTTGCCACAGTATTTAAGAGAGACAATTGCATCTCTCATACATTTTTACATGACATTACTTACATTTTACTTTCTCTTTTTACATCTTAGTCAATCTGACTGAAATCAAATGACAAATATGTGGATTTTTTTAAAAACCATTTTTCATGTCTGATGATCAAAGAGAAAGAAATGTAAGAACTAAGAAGAATCTACAGTCATTGTGAATCTATAAACAGCTCAGACAGAGAACTATGTCATCTTTTTTCATGACACTGGGATAAAATACAGTCTCTCCTGAAAAGAACATTCCCGTTCCCTGCTGCAGAAGTTTAAGGTTAAGTTAATTAACTTCTTTGTATACTTTTTGGTGTCTTGTTTAATCTACGGAAGCACACCATATTTTGTCAGAACATTATGTGTATGAAGCTTTGCTATCGTGTGAGAACCACTTATCCCTGCAGTCTCCGCTTTCTCTTTGTACTAAAAGATCATTGTCTGCCATTAGGTAGATTTCTTTCTTCAGATTTGTTTACCATCCATCTCTGTTGGGATATTAAACTCTCCGGATGCTTACAAACTCACGAAGATTTGCGAGCTTTTACTGCCACTGCGACAAACGTTCGGCTGGCTCTTGTTTAAAACAGTGTTGTAACACCTTGTCAGACGCAACAAGCAGGAATAGAACAGCAGTTTTCAGCAGGCCTGCCTCGCTCTCTGCAGGCGGCCGTGCTGTTGCCGGCCACCTCGCCACAAACTCCCAGAAACCCAAACTGCACCATAAATCAAGCAGAGGCAAAAAGGAGGACATTCTCAAGATGGTGCATCAAATGTTAACGGGCTCTGTGGAGTTTTGGGAGTCATGTCAGAACCACGGGAGACAGAGTGCTCTTAATTTCTCTCCTCTGTTAATTAATCCCCCTCATTTCCCTTCATTCCTCCTTCTTGTCGCTTCCTCTGCTTGTTGCAAAACTGTTGCCAGGCTGCTAATGTGTGTGTTTCTTTATGAGATGATTGTGTATGAGTTCATTTTCACTAAGGGAGGCAGATGCAGTTGTGGGTTTACCTGCCAAAGGAACACCTAACACACATTCACGCATGCACACAACCCCTGCTGCATCTGTGTAATGATATACTCTGCAACTAATGATTTTCCTCAATGGTGATTAGTCTTCAAATGATTTTTTTTCCCCCCTTCCTTCCCAAAATTAATTACTTTCACAAGCTACAAGATGTCAAAAATAGAAACAAATTGACACTCCAACAAAGTAATCAGAGCTAAAAGTGATGTTTGCTTATTTAATACGATAAATATTGAGATGAACAATCTTCTTTTCATTCATTGAGCCATTAAATAATTGTTCATTACTCGTCCATACCAGCCACATCACGCTGATCATATTTTACAGTCAAATAAATATGACTTTAAATCTTGCAAGTGAATACAAGAAAAGCAGAAATCGCAAAAAGATTCATTATATGGGCTTGAAGATTTAAAAAATGGGTGCTGGAAATATATTTAAATAAATATATCGATACCACATATTTTAAATGTATAATGACACTAAAATCTTTTCAAATCCATGTAAGAAATTGTGGTGACCTCGGTTAGCAGCCTGAAAATAGAACGTTTTACTCAATTAGAGAGGACACCGATTGAGAACTGGGTCACAAAGAAAATAATTTTGGAAAAACTAGGCCTGCTGTGAAAAGGCTTAAAACCACTTTGTGCAGACAAGAATGTGTAAGATCAGCCTTTTCCGTCTTTATTTCACTCAAATCTTGCTGCTCGGTGCTTTAATTCTAATCATTCCTGTAGAAGATTAATTCTGCCCAGGCTGGAGGCTGTGGTTCCTCAGCCAGCAACACTTAGTCAGAGTCTGGCAGCAGGATATAGCAGCGCAGCGATGGGAGATGAAGCCAGAGTTTCCATTATGTGGTGGAGAGAGCGGGGAGTCTCTTCCTACCACTGGCCTCTGCCGCTGGTGTTAAGTTGCCTCCGATGAGGGAGGAGGGTGGTGGTGGTGGGGCAGGGAGTGAAGCGGGGACTGGAGGAAGGGGGTGGGGGGAAATGAGAAATGTGATGTGGTCAAAAGTGGAGGAAAGAAAATGAAAAGAGGACAGGAGAGAAGATAAGAGCAACAGAAATGTGGTAATAGGAGACCAGACAAGCCACTCCAACACACTATCATCATCTGCTGCCAACGGTTACCTAGCAACCAACAAGCTGCTTTTTGCAGGTGGCTGTGTCTTCACAACACTGTGTGCTGTCGCTGCTGACCGCCAACAGTTAACGGCGATTTACTGCGAGGACCGCTGTGATGAAACCCAAACCTAACCTCGGGTTCACGCTGACGAACAAGAGGAGGCCGGGTCATGCTCAAACCGCCTCCATCTTGTATGCAAAAGTTTTTTTTGTAGATTTTTTAGCTTTGTAAGGTTTTAACCATTCAGCAAGTAGTTACCGTTTAGAAAAATGGAAACATCATGAGCAAACACCGCTTTGAGGTCTGGTTTCCCTTTGATTCCGTTTAGGATTAAAAACTAAATTCAAGCTCATTCTTTGTGTTCAAGTCACGTTATCAAGATGTCTAGATTCTTTTTTTTTTATTTGCCAAAACAGATCTATAAAAACATTCAGGTAATATAAACAGATTTTGTGCCCTTTTTTTTGGCCTGCAGATATACCAAAATTAACAGGCAAATGCATCAGCTGCTGCTTACTAAAGACATTTTTCCCAATAATTTGGCTTAAAAATTAGTAGGCTGTTATCTGGCTAATGTGCTTATTTAATTTCTACTTGAGCAATGAGAGGGGGAAAAAAAAAAGTCTGACATCACCTTTCATCTACACCTAAACTGTGATTTTACTGGTCGGTAAGAACGACTTTCTCAGCCTTAATGTCATTGCCAAAGATCTTGACTTTTTGAGCTCAAAGCCAAAAGTCAGAGAGAAACAAGTTTGGCAGATTAATCGGGAAGATGATTCTACGCTATTTGGGAATTGATTATCACATAAGTGTTCTCGTTCGACCAAGCTGTGAAAGCAAGCTGAGATGTGCACGAAAACATGCGTACAACGGGAACCTGACACCTACTGAATAAGACTGGACAGAGAATGTTGGCGAAGTTCCAGCAGCTGGACTGTGGGGGTAATGCAGAAGCTTGGTATAATGCACAGACGTGCCATTAAGTCAAACAACACTTTGTTTTTCCTCGCTGCACTTCCCTTCCATTTCAGATGGCACTCTGCCAGAGTGAGTAGTCTACTTCTGCTGCACTGGGGTTGAATTACTCGCTTAATACGTTGCCGATTCCAACACCCACACACAAACCCTTCATCAGCCTGTGACAGTGCGAGGTCACTGTGGGAGTTGTATGGGCTGAAGAGAAGGGGGTGAAGCGGGCGAGGAGGGCGGGTGTAAGCACCCTTTGTTGGCAGCCTCCTCCCTGCCCTTCCCTCCCTTCACTTCCCTAAAAGAAGCACACAAAGGCCACTTGTCCTGGCGCTGCCAGTGCCCCACCCCTGTCACCACCCGGCAGCCTGCCACACCAATCCATCCCCTGCCAAGAAAATGAGCGCACACATGTTTTAAATGGTACCCTCTGTGAGCACTGGCAAGCCGGGGCCCACATTCTAGCACGGGACAAAAGCGGGTGTCAACAGCTTCCATGGCACAACCGCACTGGACCTCCCTGTTCCCCCCCTCCCCTCTTTTCTTCTTCTCTTCTCTTATTCTTTGGTGTTGCCCCGAACTACAGAGCACACAAAAACCACAGAGGAAGTGAAACCAACTGAGCCCGGTGTAGCAACATGAGACAGGCAGACCCTGAAATGACAACACTGGGCTACTAACCTTACTGGTCACAACACACACACACACACACACACAAATCTCACCTCCTCTTATTCACAACACCACCCCCTCCCCACCAATCCACCTACTTCCCTCCCACCTCCCCTCATGCCAGACTTTATTAGACATCCAGAAAAGAAAACAGGAAACATGCTGCTTGCCTGGAAAATGTTGCCTCCACATTCTTAAAGGCTTAAAGACGGCACATCGCAGTGAAAAGCAGGGGCCGACCGAGGCGAGTAGGGGTCCAAGGTGGGGGGTGGGGGGGTGGCGGGGGAGAAAAAAAATAAAAGGAAGGAATGAGGAAGACCCTCTGCAATAATCCAAGGAGGGTATCCCCCCTTCTTCTCGCTTCCTCCTCCTCCTCCTCCTCTGCTGCTTTACCCCCCCCTCCCCCCCCCACCCTCCCCCTTGAGTTGCTCTTCTTGGTCGGTTGGTGAAGGCTTTCGCGATGCGAGCTCACACTAAGCCCCCCGGCTGCATCATCTTTTTAGTCCATGCCTTTCAGGGCTCAGCACCACACAGCCGCGGCGTCCTTATGCACACACTCACTCTCACACACACACACACACACAAACCCAAGGAGGATGGTGTGCCGGTGATCGGATAGTGGTGGGCTAAAGAAGGAGGAGGAGGTGGGAGGGGGGGTTGAGCTTTTGTCCTTATTAAAAAAAAAAAAAAAAAAAAAAATCTTCCAAGAAAAAAAAAAAAGCTGTGGTCGGGAAACGCGATAGCTGGAAACTCTCTACGCCGCTTCCTCTGCTGTCAGCTGCGCAACATCTCTGCGTCCTCTCGCTTTTTTCCTTTTTTTTCCCCCTCTCCTCGCTCTTTCCTCCTGCCTTTGTCTTAGCTGCTAATAAAACCAGAGGCAGCAGAGAAAAAGGTTCTGCCGAAGAGGAAATAAGGAAGGGGGGCGGAGAAAAAAAAAAGAAAGAAAAAGAAATCCTATCTAAATCAAAAGTGCCAGCTTGAACATGCGGCGCCGTGCTCTCTGGGCTCGCGCAATTTACTCCCCGGTTGCGATCACTTCATAGGATCTGCACACAGAACACACTCCAGCACAATCCCTCCTCCCTTTTTTTCCCTCCTCCTCCTGCTTCTTCTCCCCCCCCCCCCTTTTTTTTTTTTTAAAAAATGTTTTATTTCTGATGTGGACTCCTCAGTGTTTGGAAAAACGCCCACCCCCCCCCCCCCCCCCCTCCTCCTTCCATTAACACAAAAACACTCTATTGCCTCACCTCCCCATACTTCCAAATTATTCTGTTTCCTCCACTCTTATTCCCACTTTCATGTGCATCTAAACACCCCTTCTAGCCTCCTCAACACACACAACAACCCATACCTTACCCTGGCAGTTTTCGGGTGAACGGAAAGAGACTGGAGTAATGACATCCACCCTCTACTCTCCTCCCTCCCACTGAAAGCACACACACACACATACACACACACACACACGTGCGCGCACTGTAAACCACGAGAACAATGCAACATTCAACCGGCTCCAGTAATAACATTACAGCTGTGGAGTTGGCTGTTTTTTTGCACCATCAGGGAAGTCATCAGAGCCGAGTGTGTTAAGTTCACAGTTTGGTCCCTGGAGGGAAGCGGATGGAAGGGGGGGTGGGGACCACTGACACATCGCTGTGCTGAATGACTGCGAGGACGAGCGGCTGAAAACACCAGTTTTTTTTTTTTTTAAAAAAAGCAGCCAGAGCCTCCCTGCAAGTCTGCAGCAAGTCCAGGGCACAGCGACACACACACACACACACACACACACACTTCATCGGCAGCATGACAAGCGCGACCAACATACAAAGAGCCTGCACGGTCACACGCCACAAGCGATTATCAGTGACAGTAAAGTGGAAAGGTGGAACAGTCCGTGCAGTTTTCTGCTTGCAGGATAGGTGGAAGCGTTTATCCCGGTGTGAAGTCACTCGTGGAAAACAACAATGTGTATTCACCTCACACGCGTTCATAAGTGTGTGTGTGTGTGTGTGTGACGACTTTCATGGCTGTTTTTTCTCAGCATTGAGAGCCCACCAAGCCAAGACGCGGCATGTCATCCGAGCCGCCGTCTGCAGCAGTGACACATCTGAGGGAGTGTGACCATCAAAGGCAACAGCAGCTAACTTCCTGCCAGCCGGCCAGGCGCACTTACACACACATTTTTGATGGAGTGTGGGGATATGGTTGCCCCCTCTGATCTTTCTGTCTTCAATAACATTAGAGAAAGTGCAGAGGAGCGGGGAGGGGGGAAATGGGAGATGACTGACAGCAATATGTTAATTTGGGACCGAGGCAGATCACAGTTTTCCAAAAGACACAGATCCATTCTGGGAGGTTTGGGATATTTAAAGAGGACAAGAAGGGGTAGGTGGTATCAGAACATTGCAGATTTGTGTGAAAGGCCATGCACAACGCTAACTAACCCAAAGTATGTCAAATAGCATGAAGCTTCAAAGTAAACAGAATATCTAATGCAGCTTTTTTTTTCTTTGAAATTCAGACCATCAGAAACATTCTTTGTAGTAAACAAACAAAATAGAAAAGCAGAAGCTGAATGCCCCTCCATGACTGTCAGTTTCCTCTAAATGTCTGTGAAGCCGCTTCGGTGAAATACAAACCTTCAGGAATTCTGCAGGTTTAGCTGATGAGTGTGGTGGTTCTGCTACAGTTAAAATAAACAGATGATCTGCATATCAATGTCGACGATCCTCAGGAAGGGTTACACGGGAGAGCATACTGGGTACAGTTACATGGTGTTTTTTAATTTGTAATTAATAATTCAGAATGAAATCATTCAGAATTAACGTATTCTCCTATGTGTTTACATGAAAATAATAATTCCAAATGAAGGTTTACATGAAACACGTCCTCACTTAATTCCTCTTTAGAGCGGTGGGTTGGGAAGGGTTCTGATTGGACAGAGGGTGCCGTGACGTATGATGTGTACCGGAAATAAACATTTAGTTGGCTCCCTGCTTCTCGTCATTTCAGTTGTAACTTGTAAAAACTACATAATAACTACCAGTTTTGCTGCTATTTTTATGATAAATGTGAAGAACCAGCTCAACACGAGCATACTACTTCACTTTTTGCAGCAACTGAGAAGAAGAAGAAAGATCGACCACCGAACACAGGAGGCAAAACAACGCGCGTCATCGGGACAGGACAAGGTAAGGAGCATGTGCAGAACGACCAGAATTATCTTAGAGCGGAATAAAGGTTTACACGACAGAGGAATTAAATAGATCAGAAACAAAATGCGAATAAACCAGACACATCGGAATTAAGTTTAATTCCGTGTAGAAATTAGCACTAAGAATTAAGTGTTTACATGGTTGTTTTTAATCAGTTTGAAGCTGAATTAACTTTTATTCGGTTTTAAACAGGAATTAAAACTCCCATGTAAACGCACAAACTGTTGCGTACGTTTCCGAACCGTAGCTACAATAATGTTTTTGAACCTTTTGCCGGTGCTCTTGCACTCCTGTTGTTCTTATTATTGTTTTTCTCACTTTGTCTTCTAGTTGCTCCCAATGATTGACGGGTTTGTTTTACATTGTTAGTTTTCTCTACAGTTGTAGCTGCAGGGGTTTTTTTTTGTGTTGGTTTTACAGCTGTTACTCCTTTCCTTTTTCAATTCTGCCTCCTTTTTTTTCCATCTTCTTATTTCGGCTCACTCTCTCACATCCCTTATGTCTATTAGTCAGGTTTAACATTAAAACGCAACTTAGAATCCAAAATGACGAACAATATATGCGTTTGTTCAGCAGCCAGTTTATCGATCTGTTTACATGGTTTCAGATTGTGGTCTGTTTGTAATTTGGGAGGTGCTGACCAGTTGTGTTTGTGGTTGTTTTTCAGTTTGCAGGTAAGTAAACAGTCCATGCTGAGGACAGAAGAGGCAAAAACCAGCCAAAATGCCCATCTTAAGAAAACAATCTTCTGGTTTTTATTACAAATCTCACTTGTGGACGCTAAAGGTTTTGTTTTGTTCCATATGTTTTTTTCTTCATGTATCCTTTCAGCTTTGGTCGTAAAGTTGGTTCTGGTTTAGGTCTCAATGCAGAATGTAGGGATCTAAACCCATGTCAAAGTTAAAATGAAGTGAATTTGAATTGCACATTCGCTATTTGAACAGACAAGACAGGGTAACTGGAAGGCCGTGTAAACAAACAGCTACATGTTCCTGAATCCAGCACTTGACAAACATGTAGTTAGATGGTTGGAAAAATCCACAAAACACTAATGAGAACAGACTGGCACAGTAGGCCAACTTTCCACAAATAAATGGCTGCTTTCTCAAAACAAGGACAGCCAGACCTGGGTCAAAACCAGAACTGATTCTGCATCTGCTGGTTCATCAAATGCTGCCTCATCATGAGCAATTCTCAATAGACATTTAAGACTAAATATTAGAGAATGAATAAAGATGTGTGGCGTTCAGAACACTCCAGTCCACTAGCTGGCAGTGATGCACCTCTAAACTGGTTGAAAACACCAAGAAATCCCAAAAGGGAGAAAGATAGATAATTGAAATAAAGAAATATAATAACCTGCCAGCAGACTGAGGAAGGAAACTTATGGGAGAAAGATTGTAACCACAGAGAGATACTACAATGGCACAGAGAATAAAACGCAGCGGTTCCACTACATCAGTGACATGGAAGCAGTTTGGATTCAGTACAAATGATGAAAAACAGGTTCATAGAATGATTTAAAAACATTGTATTATGTGTAAAAAATAAAACACAACTGATTTGTTTGATTACCTGTAAAGGTATCATCCCAGGAACCACACAGAAAGCATGAACTTAAATAAAAAATGTTGTTGTTCTTCCAGTTCCTGTATTTTGTAAGCTTTAATTTGTTTTCCTGTTGCTTCTGGGCCAGGTCATCATAACAAATGAGATTTGGTTCTCAGTTGGCTTATCTGTTTAAATAAAGGTTAGATTATAAATTATCACGGCTGATGTGACTTGAGTTCTTGCAGTCAGATAGAAAAGCATCATTTCATCATCTGCAGCTGCCATGGAACGCACTGAAAACAAACCATTTAAACATTTAATGCTCTGTTTTAGCATCTCATTGGTTTTATGATGCAATGCGATCTTCTAACTTGAAACGGAAAGCATTAACTAATTCTTTGTTGAAATCAAGATTAAGAGTGATCAAAATAGAAAAAACTGCTTTATAATGACTACACACACACACACACACACACACACACACACACACACACACACACACACACACACACACATATATATATGTGTATTTATATATATATATATATATATATATATATATATATATATATATATATATATATATATATATATATATATATATACACACATACACATATATAGACAGACAGACAGATAGATAGACAGATAGATATAATTTTCTTTGGCCATATTGTACAGCCTCAGTCTCAGCTAGAAATTTATTATTCATATTTGCTATAAAAAAAAAAATAAAAAAAAAAAAAGCACCTTTTCTTTATTCTTTACATGTTTTACAGGTTTTTTAATACCCAGCCTCAACAAACCTACAAATACAGGTTGTGTTATCGTGCCTCAGTTCCTTCAGTTTCCTTTTCCAAACATGAGAATACATTTATTCTTCAAATTTGGAGCTCAGACTCCAATTTCCCTCCAGCTGCATGCCTTCTTTTAGCCCTGACCCTTGGCATAGTGAAACATCAAGAGCAGCGGTTACGCTCTGCAAGACCCAACAAATGGCCCGAGCCTCCTTGCAGTCCGTGTGGATTTACCATTGAGAAGAAGCCTTCTTCTTCAACCAGCCTAATTACACTGTATGCGCCCTTTTCCTGTAAGTGCTGGAACTTGGCTGCAGAGAGGAAGCTGGATGTAGAGGCCTGTTAAATCCTCCTAAAGCACTTAAAGGGATTTTAAGAAAGCAAGTGGTAGAGAGTGCCAACCTGCCGCTTAGAGACGAGGCCTCCGCTCACCACATTATGACCGGAGGTTCAGGGGTTCATTGCAGATGCTGGACTTGGGTCAAAAGGGGGATCAACTCAGTAACAGTTGTACCCAAGAGAATACCCCCTGGCATGCTTTTCCAGCCATTTTTTCTTACTTTCTTTCATAACTCCACAGTGTAATATCTCACTACTATTTTGTTTGTTTTATAATTTCACACTCTTGACATTCAGAGTGCAGCAGAATCTGATTTCATGTTTATTTCAGCGTAAATCTGGGTGGATTTCAGGGGTTACCGTGTAGCTACAAGCACTTAAGTTCCTCTAAAGTACCAGCAGACTATTCCTCAGCATCTGTCCACAGACTGTTACCTCATAGCAGTCTGCAAGTGACAGTTTAGCATTTATTTTCACCATCTTGCTCCATTTACAGCCATAATGACTGTACAAAAATAAGTATTTTTGAGGTCTAATAAACACCACACCAAAGGCATCTGAGGGGGAAGGGCCACAGATTAAGTCTGCAGAAGCTAATTTGTGGCAGGAATGTGTTGTGACCTCAGTCTGAACCGACTAGAACCCATATTCTGCAAGTCTATATAACTCCAGAAAAATTAGGTGTGTTTTGCTATGCCCTTCTGGCAACTCAGCCCATTTTACACCTAATGCATAAAGAATGAATAATGTAGCATCATTCTTAGCAAAAGATCCCCCCCCCCCCCCCCCTCTGCTCACTCAGCAACTTTGATTAAAAAAAAACTGTAACTCAGATTTTTTTTTTTTTTTTTAAATGCAGGACTGTTACCCTTCAAGCATGCACATGCAATCACTGTGCAACACTGACACACTGGTAAATTCTTCTCACAAAGGGCAAAATGATGACTAGATAAATCGTTTTAGCTGCGCATGTGTAATTTCTTTTCAGTAAATATTTATTGAAGCTCAGGTCCATCTACTGAAAAGTACCTGCCGTGGTGGTAGTAGCAGCCAGGGTAAATACCACCCCATAGGCATGTATGCAGACACACACACACACACACACACACACACACACACACAAAAGACCCCCCCCCCCCTTCCTCACAGAAGCAGCACAGATAACAAACCTAAGTCAACACTGCCTCTCTGCTTTTGTTTTCTCCGACTCTCCTTTTTTTCTTCTCCACCCACGTCTCGGTCCCTGCGGAACTGCAAGGACTGGGGCTGAAAAGAAGTAGGGATGAGGGATAGAGATAGTGAAAGAGAAACTGAGAGAACGAGAGGAGGGATAAATTACAGCATGGGAATGCAAATGAGTGGATTTTATTTGGGGGTAGCCAAGGAGGGCAGGCAGGCTTTATCTTCCAGGCAGGAACAGCCCCCCTGTGGCCTCTGGATCAGTTGTAGAGAGAGCGAAGAAAGAAAAGCGAACATTTTCACTTTGCCTTTTTTACTTGGGGAGGAATTAAAATAAAAAAAAGGAAAAAAAAAAGAAGAGAAATATAGCAAATACAAAACCTACAACTCTCAAAGGCTGAGTTATAAAATAATGTGATGTTCTGCTCTGCTTACATGCCACCACCTTCCATTCCCACTCTTCCCATTCATCCTTCCCGCACCTCCTCTTCCTCTGCCAACAGCATAGGCATAGTAAAGTTGCAGAAATACGGGCACACAGCCTGGCCAAACACAGCCCTACCACCAACACCACCTCCTCCTCTCCCCCATTTGGATAAACAGTGAAAGAAAGTGAGGGAACGGGGTGAGGATGGAGGAAGCAGGTTGAGCCAGCTGCAGGTGGGCTCCAGATGCGGTGGCTCTGGGTACAGGCCACTCTAGTGCCATTAAGGGCGACTCGACCCCCCCCCCCCCCGTTTCCCGTTTTTTTTTTTTTTCTTCTATCGCTCCTCCTCTTCTTTCAGTGACAGGAGCCATCTGGCCTGGCAGTGAGTTTGTAGCACACAGTCCCACCCTCCCTAGCGTGGCCTCTGCATGCCACTCAGTGCACAAGTAAAAAGAAAGAAAAAAAAAAAGGGAGAGAGAAATGAAAAAGCGTGCACATACACAAATATACACACAATGCCTCCTGCCCACCCTCTACCCCACAAAAGCTGTCACATGGCTATTAACCCATTGAAGCTGCAGCCCAGCTGTGCTCCATTACGATAAAAACTCTGGGGTCACGGGGTCTTGTCAGCCAGGAGTCAGCCATCAGATACTATGCGGTGTCCACTTACAGCCTTTTAAAGCTCACTTTACTAAAGAGTTACAGCCATTTTCATCATCATACCCCCCCTCTTTCCCTCCATACACCATATACCCATCCTCTGAAAATAAACTCCCACCCACCTGCTCGTCCACCTCCTTCCACCATGGCAGATGATATTTCACACTTCCTCCCGCAACACAGACCTCCTCCCCAGAACCAGCAATACCCAGAAACCTACTGTAACAGGAGTTTACAATTTGGCTAAACAATACGACACCTGAATACAACGGCGATGCTGTCACGCGCAAGTGGATGACATCAGCGGGTGTGTTTCTGCTAAGCTAAAGCGCAATGACCTGTAGTCACAGAGACATTCTCAAACATGCACAAAACACAAATGCAAAGCCTCAAATATCAAATAACTTGACCTGCTCCACTCCCAGGAAAAAAAAATTGCTTTCTTTTCTTCATTTGTCAGTCAATATGCCTTCACCGCTCTCTTAAGAGAAGCTTTGGAAAAGGTTAGCCACTTAAAGCTCTGGGCTGCTTCCTGCAGGAACATTTGGTCTTTGTACAGCTTGGGAATACTCTTAAAAGGATTCCTGGGTAATTGTCTGTGCTGAAGTAGAAACTAGTATTGGAAGAAAATGGACTGTAATGACTGAGCAGAAACAGGGTCGTAGAAACATAATGACCAATGAGAGCAACACAGGGTCAGCGTCGATTGTTTTCTCTCACATAACAAAGAAGTAAAGAAACAAACTAAAAAAAAAAAACAACAACAGTATTTGAATGCAATATGCAAAATAGCTAAATGACCAACTTTGGATTCATTTTTATTTATTTTATTTGTTCATTAAATATATTTTACCCTGCGCGATGGAAGTTCTTTCACAATGCCCAAGTGAAAGATTACAATGTGCCCATGATGTCTGTAAAATGCATGTATGAATAAATAAATAAATAAATAAATGAGAATGAATAAAAAAAAAATCAAATAAATAGAATAAATTTTAATTATTAAATAAATTCCGTTTAAACTATTATATTAATATTTTTTTTAAAAAAAGACAAAAACTAAATGAACTAAAATAAAATAAAATAAAATAAAATAAAATAAAATAAAATAAAATAAAATAAAATAAAATAAAATAAAAATACTTCCATGTTTTTTTCCCCCCTACCAATTCTCATTGCCCATTTTAAATCTCACATGGGATTTGTTCTGAGACACTTTTCTGTGTTTGTTGGCAACTGAGCTGAATGAATGTCAACCAGAAAATTGATCTGCAGCACGAGCTGTGGATCAAACCACAGGACAAAAGACTAGGCAGGAAAACAATGGTGAAACCCAGTGGGTCTCATGGGAAATGAATGACAACCGGTCGATGAGGACGACCGCAAGTGACCAAACGTGCATTCATTCCAGGAAGAAGCCGGCCTTGGGACAAGAAAGGTTTGCTTCTCAACAGCAACCACACACAGCGGGGTAAGTACTTACAGGATGAAAATATCTGCAAGAACAGAGATTACTGTTCCATCTTTATCCCTCTTCTATTTATTTCCTCTCCACCTCAATCCTGCTCTTTATCCTCTCTCGTTTCCCCAGACTCTCCACCCCTACCCTGCTGGCTACAGACCATGAAAAAAGTAAATATGTGCACAAGGTAAAGCAATTGGTTAACCTTTGAAATACCCTGGCAATGAGATCTGCTGCTCTTTACTCTTTTCAGCTGCAAAAAAAAAAAAAAAAAAAAAAAAATTGAAGAAAGAAAAGAAAAAAAAGAGAGAGACACACACAATGTTGGCCACCACTTCAGAGAGGATTTTCAATATCCATGAGCTTTTTCATTTCACACTGATGAATAATTCAGGGTGACCTGCACACTGCTGAGTGAGGGAGGGAGGGAGGAAGGGAGAGGGGGAGGGAGACAAAAAAAAAAGAAGAAGGACTGGGGAGGTGTGCAGAGGTAGTTGTCTGTTTAAGTGGATGCAGCTGTTGCTGTTCAACAAGCACGAAACTGGCCTCCTCCCCAGCTGCTGCATGGAGGGGATAATATACGACAGAGCTGACGACAGATAATTGGGGGAGATTATATCAAAGCGCTGCCATTCTTGGTGTGCTTGCAGGGAGCACTCAACACGGCTACCACGTAAACAAAATAGCTACGGGATGGGGAGACAAGTCCAATATACATGACAATGAAATCTCCCCGAAATAGCCAAATGATTCATCTCACCAATCACAACAAGTCAGCAGATGAGAACAAACACACTGAACATAAACACAGCAAGCCACGTTCCTCGTCTCACCCCGAGCATCTCAAGGTTACCGTTGGGGTTTTAAAGGACACGACTTAGCTGAAGTTCAGACATTGTTACTGGTCATTTCAAGACAATACAGGTTGGCACCAACATGGAGTCATAAATAAGTCCTAAATGAATCACGCTCTCGTCACTCTTAGTAATTGTCACACTCTTGAAGTGGGGGTCGAGGAGGAGGACGAGGAGGAGTGGCAGTAATCTTCTACTTGAGCTTATTAATCAACCTTAGACTTGAACTTGGTTAGATCTCATCAAAAACCGTACTCTTAGCCGTTTACACCAATCTGTAAGATGTTAAAAGCATCTCTTTGTTGTTATCTACTATCCCTATGGCCCATTTCCAAAGTCTTTAATTAAGTATTGTGCACATATTAACAGGGACAATAAGGGGGGGATTTACAGCCAAGGCAGCCTTAACTTTGCATTTGATTACATTTTGTTTTTCCCTTTTGCCTCAAATGGTTTCCCTGAGGATGTAAATGAACCCACTCACTCACTCACTCACTCACACACTACTGATTTTGCTGTGACATACAGCATATAACCCAACCCAACAGACTTTCTTCAAAACATTTCTTTAAAGCAAAATGACATCGGTTTTACAACTTAAAACTCAATGCCCCTAACTTAATTTGATGGCACACTGACATTTATTTGTATATTCCTGAAACTTACTGCCCTGGAGAGTCATACAGCAGCAACAGCAAAGAAAGGCAAGAGGATATAACTGAAGAGAGGAGAAGAAAAAAAGCCCAGAGATGGACTGGCGATGAGTCCAGGGTGTTCCCTGCCACTCGCCCAATGATTTCTGGGATAGGCTCCAGCTTGCCTGCAACCCTACATTGGACTTATTAGTTAAGAAGATTAACAAATTATCAAGACTTACTTTTACTGGCTGTGGAGAGCTCAGAGAAGAGACAGGGTGCAAATGAGCCATTATTAGGCTGCATCGAAGCAAGTAAATCTGCTGAAGTTCAGTAGTACGGCTTTAATTTAGCCTAAATAAAAATAACTGATGATTATCTGAAAATGCTATTACAAGAGTAAATGTAGTTCAATTATTATTCACTATAGATCTTTGTAGAATGTACGGGTGGGAAAATCGAATCGAAAAATCAAATTTCGGGATTTTTGGCTTCACAATTTTGAAAAATTGAAATTTATTTGTGAAAAAACTGATTTTCTTTTTCAAATAAATAAAAAGAGTATTCTATTATAAATTTTTGTCATTTTTTATTGATCTTTTTTAATTGCATTCTTGGGCATTATAGCAGTAGAATGATGGACTGGCTACTGTGTTGTTTTTCCTAATTGAAATCAAGAAAAATGACGTGCAAAAAAAAGTTTTATACATTTGTTTGTTATTAATCTACAAAAATTACCAATATGGAAGACTTGCAATTTAAATCGAAACAGCACCCAAAAAATTGAATTGAATTGAATCGGGACACTGCGATGGACTGGCGAGCTGTCCAGGGTGTACCCTGCCTGTCGCCCAAAGCCAGCTGGGATAGGCTCCAGCTTCCCCGCGACCCTGAATTGGAATAAGCGGTTTGGAAAATGAATGAATGAATGAATGAATCGGGACAGAAGCATCACAGCCCTAGTAGAATGTGCAGCTTTCGGCTGGATGGGGGATTTTGGTGAAACAATGACATCGTGGTAGTAATTTTAATAATACCATCAGTGCATGTGAGTACATGAATTTACTTTTTGTGTGTTGACAGTTTTTTGGTTTTTTTTTGACATATTGCTTTCATACTCTGACTCTCACATTCCCAGGGTTCTTTCCTGAAAGGCTGCAGTACTCACTTCAGTCTATTTCATCATCAGTCTTTTTTTTCTGCTAGGCGCTTTCTTAGAAAAAAAAGTATAAGAAAAGGCTTGAATGTTGGCAGCAGTGTTATTTAACAAGCCTTGCTTCTGTCGATGTTGATTTCACATTTTTGAGTAAAAAAAAGGGAGGCATTTGATGTACATGAGTGTGTGAGAGCAGTTTCCTAAAGACAAAGAACAAGTCAAAGAACTTTGTTTTTTTTTTGTATTAATATCATACAATTTAAGTCCAGGAGGACAACCTGAGTTCACTTCCAGTTTCGCCAATGCTTTTGAGCCCCCCGCCCCCACAGTTGGACCTATTGACATGTAAGCATTTTTACATTGTGTGCAACAATGCTGGACAGGAAGTGGCATTCCTCTTGCATGGAAAGGAGAAGGATAAATCATCTGAACAAACCTCCTCCATGAAACCAGAAACACTTATTACTCAGTCCTTCCAGGAATTTGCAATGTTACAGTTGCAACTATTTACAAAAATCCAGTGAATCCTCATGAATGTCTTTGCAGTTTAGTCAAACACTGCAGTTTTGATCAATCACAGCACTCCTACGTTTTACCCCGATACACATACGCCATGAGCTTTACTTTTGTGTTTCTGATAATAAATGTGCAGAAATTTAAAACAGAAACGTGTCACATATGACATCTAAAATCACAGGCAATGACCGTACATGAAACTTTTCGATGATTTGACATAAAACTGAAGGTAAACAATATCGTGGCAGCGCAACATTATAGAGAAGGACAAACAAAAGTCAACAAGTGATTAACTTTTTTTTTTAAACCAGAAAACACTAACAGAGCTGTAACACTGAGAACGTTTATACCTTTTTTTGAGCATTTCATTCCTTCATGTACAAGTAGCAATGACTTGATCAGCTCCTTAACGATTAAAATAAATCCTAACTTCTTAAACAAATAAATAAATATACATTTCCAGCAGTGCACTGATCTATAAGAATGTTATCATGTCATGTAGCATTAGAGATATTCTAACTTATATTTAGGCTTCTTCTCTTCTAAAGACCTCCCTGCACTAACTTGAACAATTACTTTATCTAAACCATCAGCATGTATTTTAAGCTCAGCCCACACTGCTTCAGGACCCTTAATCAACACTTCCATTAAATCTAATCAATCTATCTCTATTAAAAGCCTGAGCACCACAGGCTTCTAAGGTTGCAGTGATTAAGCCCCTTACAAGCCCACTACTTAAGTGCCATTAGATGACACAAATGATTTTATGCTATGTAAATTAAATCTAATTTAACAGGAATTATATTCACCAAAAAGAAAAAAAAAAGTTGTGAACTTGTGACATTTCTTAGCAAGAATCTAAACCCCTTAACCTTATGGCCCATTTTCAGACAAGGAATAACACCTCTGATCCAGTGCAGAGGTCAGATGTTGCGATCACACACACATACACACACTCAAGCTGTCACAAGCAGGGGGAGACCAGCTGTTCCTCATTTGCTCGAAGGCTCCGTTCCCTCTACGGGTTGGCTGGCTTTGCAGAAACCATTAATCCCTCTGTGAACGCAAGTGATGGTTTGGAAAGATCAACCATGAGAAAGCAGCAGTAGAGAGAGAGAGAGAGAGAGAGAGAGAGAGAGAGAGAGAGAGAGAGAGGAGGGCGGATGGCGCTCGACGACACTTTTCTTTCGTTTGTTTTGTTTTCGAGGAGAGGGAGAGGGAGAGGAAAAATGCAACGGTGGAAAAAATAGATTTTTCTGGCTTTCTTTCCCTCAGGACACAATACAGAGGTTGCACAGAGACGGCGCTGCAGTGAGGAGATAGTTCATGTAAAACTTAGCCTGTTCTCTGCAGACACACAAAGTATTCACTCAAAGATAAATGTACCAATCTGGAGGTTAACAGTGACCATTTAGCAGCAAGTAAACTTTGCTACACACAAATCCATTCTGCACTGCAATCTTAAAGTTTAGCATTAAAACCTCTTATTAAACTTTTACTTCAAATTTGACAGGACATGATAACAACAAACAATTCTGTTTATGTTTTATGTTTGAATGGAAGAAGCATCGACGCCTCCATGTGGCGCTGCACGGTGTTATTAAATGAGCAATGTCGACCTCATAACCTCTGACCAATGTCATGTGAGCTGAAACCTCTTGTGTGTCTCCATTCATTCATATCTGTGGAATTAGAAAGGATGACACACACACCCACTGACACTCAAATACACACGCTCATTTCCAATGTCCGGTGCTTGCACAGTACATCCTGTCCAAACACACACAAATGGATTGTGGGGAATCCCCCGTCATAATTCTGATCCTATTCCTGGATAGCGACCAGAGGAATTTAGCCTTTATGATGAAAATAACTGACACATTATTGCATGTATTAGGCTTGATATACTTCTATCTTACATACAAGGTCACTTCAACTCTACTGGAAATTACATCAACAGGCGTAGTTTTCTATGTATGTATATATACGCTAAGGATCAACGCAATAACAGAATCTGACTGTGTGTCAAAAAAAGGATAGACACGTGGATATTCAGCCACTTCAAGTCACACTTTAGCAATCATAACACTGGCCTAATACTTTCTGACTGCCCTATATGTGCAATGAATTGTCACAGAAGGAAGAAACAGACAGCAAAAAGGAAACATGACGCCTCATCCCCGTGTCCTGCTGTCAGTTCTGTGACATCAGCCATCCTCACATGAAAATAATCACTTCCTGCTGTTGAAAGATGGACATCTGTTGCCTGTGTAAACACTGCTAAATGACAGCTCTCCGACTTTTTCAGCTTTTGCGCATTTTAAGTTTCAAATTAATCTTAGAAATGAAATGTTTTCCGTCCTCCCTCTATACTTTTCAGGACAGCGGAGGGAGCAGCCGCACATAATATGCATCACAAGACGCACGTAGTCAGTTGTTATGCACGTGTAACAATGTCAGCTCTCGGTCTGAGCACTTTGTTCTCATAAAAATCAAAACCACGATGACTTCACACTTAGCACACGCACACATTTGCACACAAGAGCTTGTATGCTGACATATAAAGTCTAAGGCTACACTGACATGTGGAATGCTTTCTTTCTGATTATCTTGTGGAGAACAGGTGGAGCGCACACCAAAATCACTTCTCAGACACCTGAACAAAGCAGTTTAGCCAAGGACAGCTGAGAACACATTAGGCATGCATCCCTGTGAATGTCCTTCCAAACACAGGCAGGGAAATTAAAATCCCATTCCATTCCCCATGGGATCCATATGCCGGGAGGTTACATAACTGTCAGCTGCAACAGTGATGGCTTCCTCTCAACAAAGTGATCGTGTTTTCACTAACCCTCCCAGGAAGTAGTGGATACAACCTGAGTGCATTGTCACCAAGAGACGAGATGCAGCTGACACATCCTGTATGGACGGTCGATGCTTCCTGTAAGCTATAAGCCCTGCCCTCAAACACACCACCAGCAGCAGCATCCCCGCACTGCCTCCTAAATCTCCAGCCCAGAAAAGCACAGCTGAAGATGTTCTGCGGATTATCTCCACAGGGACTCCACGTGCAAGTGTCCACCTTTCCTTAATCTCCCGAGCATACACAAAACACAGGCTACGAGCCAATCACGTCTCTACCAAGCGGGGCGGCTACTCTGCTTCACGTGACACTGAGGCTAGGGTTCACCCACCTGCGCTGCTCTGTGGAATGCCACTGATAGACAACTCCATGGCCAATGTGCTTGTGCTTGAAGGCGCTCTCCCTTCTTTAGGTGGAAGGTAACTGTTGCAGCTAAGCTTGACTCAACCGTTTAAAGCCATTATTAACACTGCTTATGGCTTTAGCCAACCAACAAACACACAGTTGAGAGGAGTGCACAGGCGTAGGCCCTCCCACCTGCACGCTTCATATAAATATTTCCAGGAGACCAATTTCACTTCTGCTCACATTGTTGTTTTCGACAGTCTGAGAGTAAATCATAATTAAAGAAGAAGGAAATGGAAGATGTCACAACAGCATTGTGAAAAATGTATGTGCACTTTGATGTGAAACGATAAAAAGAAGCACAAATTTATTCATTGGATGCAAAAGGAATGTGTCAACTTTTCATCAATATGTGTGATTGAGCATAAAACACCCAGCTAGTAATAAGAGAGGCTTTTCACAGATGTACGAGAGCCTTTGCACAAAAATGAGATGCAAATTCTTCAGATGTACACAGCTCAGTAAATGGGGGGGGTAAGGCAAGTTAACAAAATGTTTTCATTAAGTGCCCTGCAACATCTTATTATTTTCACTCAATTGTCTTCCGCTTTAAACTGCAGGAAAAGGGTAACAAGAGCAAAAAAAAAAAAAAAAAAAAAAAAAAAAGCACAACACCGCATGCAGATCTCTACTGTTTTCCCTTTCCTTAAGTGTGAAGATTATCCGTCTCTGATTAGCACTGCAACCTGGGTTGCCTAGCAACACACAATTAAGAAATATGTTTTCCGATCAGCGGCAAGGGCTGCCCATAATCAGATGAAGTTACTGAAGCAACAAATGTCAGCTACATGTAAATGACTTTGTTGTGTTGAGAATGTTGTGGCGGAGGAGGGAAAGGGAGGAGGAGGGGGGGGGGGGGGGGGGGGGGGGGGGGGGTGAGCCACCCTGACCTCGAAACGGATATTTCCACGGCGTCGGACAAGGGGACCTCCCACCCCTTTCCTCCCCCACAACTCCTTCTCCATCTTCTAGATCTCGCACTCTGTTTCTCATTTCCTTGACAACACATGAAGGGAGGGCACTTCATAAAAGTCATTTACTCTGCAACGAGTGCACCAGCCCACAGATCCAATGAGACAGGCAAGATTCAGGGTTACATGGCTGAAAACAAGGTTAAAAGATTTAATTCTTCCCTGAGCTAATCAGCTCTCATCAGCAGGGAGATATATAATCCTGTTACAAGCAGAAGTCAAAGCATTTACATGTAAAAATAAGCATGGATGACACCTCTAACTCAGTTGTCTGAAAATAAAAACCTTCAACACTACTTGCATTTACTGTGTGAGACGCAAATAAGTTCCCGGCAATTTCTACATAATTTGTTATTATATCCACATGAATATTTAGGTAACAAGAAACAGTCATTTCAGAGTGCATTAGAAAAGAGCGGATCAGTCTTTGCATGACTGTTGTATGAAAGCAAATTCATGCGACTTTTAAATATCACATTCGACTGTAGAGGCAATGAAACTATAAAACTATAATTGAATTTCTATGCCACCATCACAACTGCTGTTTATTTGCAATGATTTGAAGAAGCAATGTCTTACAACCTGTAAACTGATGGGAAACATGAAACAAAACCAATACAGCAAAGGGAATAATATTTAGTTTGTAAATAGGTAGTTTGAATGTATCTATAAACAAGCGAATAAAAAAAATGTGAATTTAAAACCTGAATTTAAAGCTATAAAAATATGGTTACCTATTATAGTCTACACAAACATACATCCAATTAGTGTAATTGGATTTGAGGCAGTTAAGCCCCTGATTAAGAGAGAGTACAGTGAAAAAATAGAATGACAGCAACTCCTCTGACTTACTAAAAACAAGCTAGATCTTGTTTTTCAGACATATAAGTCACTCTACTCAGTAAAAAAGAAATGTAACATCACATTCGGTGGACTGGAGGTAAACACTACACTGTTAAATGCGTGTTTTGCGAGTGCTCTCCAATGTGCTCAAATAGTATCCAAATGTATCCACAAGCATTGAACGAATCAAGTGCAGAAACCTCTGCAAAAGGCAGGCAGCACTGCAAAACCGCTCCAAAAGCACAGTGAGCAAAAATAACTCTGACCAACCACTTCATTTTAAGAGAAAAAGGACCCAAAAATTGAAGGAGTGCTGCTCATATGAAATGTTTCAACTTGGTGATGAGACACGATCCCCTCTGGCAAATGACACAACTCTGTTGCAATACATGTATAAATAGTTGCGTAATTTAAAAAAAAAGAGACCTCCGAGCAAAGCTGCTTAACTTGTCAGATTCATCTTACATGCTTCTCCTCCATTCAAAAACAATGCCAGAGTGATTTTGTCGTCATGCGCCAAAATTCTTTCATGTGCGGAGCTAAATTCCACCACGCAGCTGACAGCAATTAAATGAGAAGAGCAAAATTAGCTAAATACTAATCTGCAACAAATACATAAAGGATCCAAGGATGAGGGTTTTAAGGAAACTACAAAGGTGAGGTTTTGACATTACTTGTGTCGGGCGTGGTGGCCATGGTTGAGACTATAACAGGAGGACCAGTGCGGCGTCCAACCAGCTTGTTGTTGTTTGGGTTTTGAGCTTGGAGAGTCGTGGTGGAAGTGGCGGGGACAATGCTACTTTCGGGAGCAGCACTGATCCCTTTCCGAAGAAGTTGTGGGCTATGAAGTGGGCTTGCTGCTGCTACAGGCGATGCTGGGGGAAGGTTTGGGGCTCTCTTCATCAGCTCTATAGGGGAATAGGAGCCAGAGAAGGTTTTGGGCGCCGCTCCAGGGGTGCCTGGGGCTGGTGGTGGCTGCTGTCCAAGAGCAGACATGGCAAGACCAGTGTGAGCATTGTACATGGACAGGGGTCTTCCCTGAGTCACTACACTGTTATATCCTCCAGGGCTGACTGGAAATGCTCCAGGTGCCAGTGGCCTTGCTCCTGGATAGGTGGTGGTCTCCAGGAGATGTTGGGAGGGTGCACTACTTGGTCTTCTACCAAGAAACTCTCCCATCCTTGGGGATACAGTCTGGATGGTAGTAGATGGTTGCTGCATCAGGCTGGGATCCATGGTCAAACCCTGGGGCTGCATGTAGAGGTCGTTACGATGAGTGAAGCTGTTGGATCTGGTACGTGGTCCTGCTCCACCTGTTTTGCATCCAAGCACTACACGGGACAGAACACGAGCCTGGGCCAAGTTAGGGGCTACAGACCGGATATCATGGTCTTCCATCATACCCAGTGTTGGAGTGGAATCAAAGCCATGTTGCAGCAGGAGAGTAATTGTGCTCTCAGCTAAGCCCTCAGCTCGCAGAAATGCTAGGAAGGTAGGGTCCACCATTTTCTTGGGGTCCGCGGCACTGGGATGAACAGGAGGCAGGTTGGGATTCATTCCAGCTGTGGCAGCCACAATGGCAACGGTGGGGTCATAGTTAGGGTCATATGGCAGCCGATGGGAGGCCACAGCTCCGTAAGCTCGGGGAAGAGCGCCGTCCATTCCCTGAGAAGCTGGATCCACCACTGAACTGGTGGCAGCTGGCTGGCGAGGTTCCAAAGAGAAGCTGTTGATGCCGTTATAAGCCTGATGAGCCGAGAGAGTCGGTGGTTCAGTAGCATAAAACGGAAGAGGGGGCTGAACCCCGTAGACAGCAGGAGACGAAGCTCTGCCACCAATACGCTGGACGTCTGGGATCATCTTAGATCCCAGAGATTCCCTGTACAAACGGCTCAGCTCATGAAGGGGAGGGGGAGGAGGTGGCGGAGGAGGCGGGGGAGGAGGCGGAGGAGGAGGAGGAGCAGGTGTAGGTGTAGAAGCGGTGGCCAGTCCAGAGGGCGTGGCCCTTACATGTCCTTGATCCCAAACAGGCCTCACCCCCCCAACGCTGGGCCCATAATGCGAGGCTGATCTGGTGAGCAAGTGCTGGTTATCCCTGTAAAACCCGGACTCTTCAGGTGGATGACCAGATAAGGTAGCGTCAGCCAGGTAGTAATCCTGAGTTGGTACTGAGACCCGGCCTGCCATCACTCGCCTCAGATAGAGGTTACTACTCAAATCAGGTGCAGAGTTCTTCCTCAGTACCTGTTGCCCATGCTGGTCTGGCTGGATCTGCCTGTACAAGGATGGTTGATGGATCAGACCCGTTTTCTCAGGAAGATCTAGATAATGTTGATGAGGCCACGCTCCACTGTTTCCGGCACCCAATGGCAAAGAACTCCTACGCTCTGCAATAGTCCCACAGTACTGACAGCGACTTGCAGCCCTGTCGTTCTGGCCCTCGCTCCACTCCGGACCCTGCTGGCCCAGAGAGCCACCGAAATGCGACTGCTCAATTGAGTTAGGCATCAGTGAACAAAACAAAGACGATGGCTATAAAAGCGGAAAATAGACCAGAGTATTGTGTTTCAACTCTCCTATTACGCTCATCCCCCAATCAAAAGAGAGGAATGGAGAGGAGAGAAGCACAGGTGAAGCGTAAGGTACCTTTTACCTGATCTGCAGCTGCAGGTCCCCCCTCCCCTCACTCTGAAGTTTGTGCTATCATGTAGCTCCCTGCTGGCAGCCTATCTAAATAATTCAGCCCTGGAAACATTAGAAATCCACCAGGAGTGACATACAACATGATAAACACAAAGAGGGAATACACACACAAAAAAGCAACACACCTTTAGAGCGTGGCTCTATTCCATTCAGCAGGGATCATGCTTGTGCTGGGCATCATGGTCACATTCCAAAGTAAGACTGAGGGTAAGAAATTGGGGTAAAAACACATGCTGGACAATGACAACAGACTGGAGGAGGGGACGAGACGCACTAATCCAATGGGGGTTGATGCATGCCATTGGCAGGGACAGTCCTCGCGTCCACTGTGTTTGCCACGAGGGGATTAGCGTCAAACTAAAACCTGCTTAAATCCACTGCTCCTGTGACATCACTTGAACTAGATAGTGTACATAGCCAGCACACTGCTGAGGACCCTGGATGGGTTTATGAGGTGTAAAGCTAGAGCGTTCACGCTGCTCACTGCTCACCTCTCTGCTGGCCGATAGTCTGTATCCCTGCAGGTATGAATTTGTCTTTCCCAAGAGAAGTAGGATATTGGGGACTGATTCGTTGCATGTTCCTGAAGAGAAAGCAAGGGAATGGATACAAAGTCCAGTTCCACAACTACTTGTGAGATTTCGTCTTAATCTGGTAGTGGCTTTCTGAAAAGCAGGACATGCTTCATCCTAGCCATTAAATACCCATTGCAGAAAAAGCATGCAGACATCCAAAGACAGAAAGACGCATAAACATGCAATGTCTTCAAGATGCATCATATTTTATCAAGTTTTCTTTATTTGTCTTCCTTTAAGAGAAATGTGGCTAAGCTCAAAGGACACTGCTCCACAATAAGAACAATACAATCACTCACACAAAGAACAACAATGTCATTTCTCATAATATTTCAGGGACTGAACTTTCTTTTGACCTTTTTCCATGATATCTTTAACTTGAAATGATGGTATCACTAAATTTGAGTATTTGTCATAAGACTGAAATCATCATCTAAAAGAATCGTGAATTCTTTGTCAATAAGGAATTTCTTGAATTAACACATTGCCTTCATTTAACGTGCATACGTATGATTTACAATCCCTCGTTGAGACTTTCCACTCTCTCAGCCTGAACTTTGCTGCTATATTCTGGACGACAGATGTGCAGTGGACCAAAGGTGGCTTATCTGATGTGTTACCACTGAGGTATAACCGCCAGTGTTTACTTGCTGTAATGGGAACAGGGGAAGGAGGAGAAGATGGAGCTTTGATAAGTGTTTGATAAGGAAAAAGGCTGCTGTGCTTGACATCACCTCTATAGCAGACAAAGATGAGAAAAGAGAATGGGGGGGGGGGGTGACTGAGCCACATTTTCGGAGGTGTGGAAACTAGATGGGGTTGTTTTCATTTTGTGCTTGCCAAGAAGTACGCATCTGCAGTGACATCATCTGGAGGCTTCTAAAGCTAAGACGCCGCGACAGCGTGACTGAGATGGGCTAAATTTATTACCATTTAGGGCCGACACGACACTGCTACTGTGTGTTTTTTTTTTGTTTGTTTTTTTTTCTTTTTATGATGTCTCACAGTGTCAAGGCACTGAGGGAAAAGCTATAACCAGCTTACTTTAATCTCAAAACTTAGTGATGCAACACTGATATAATATCATAAACAATAATCAGAACATCAGAACTGGAGAACATAAAGTAGGTCAAACAAAAGGAAATCGGAACAGTTTCTCTTTTCCTTCGGTCTCGAGCAGTCCAGAAGGATGCGCATCTGAGGGATGTTTTCTTTCATTTGCAGTAAAGCATACCTTGCAATTTCCTCGAGGTGATGATTTTTTTTTTTTTTTTTTTTTTTTTTTTTTTTAGCGCTGCTGCTGCTGCAGGTCTGAGTCCCTGAACACGTTTTGTCAACTGTAAAACACACCATTAATCACTGTGCCGTATCTCTCTGCGACGATCGCAGACAATAACTTCTTTTAATAAGCCCCTTCCAGGGCTGTGTGCCACTCAGATCCACACTTCCTGACAAAATATTAATAACAATAATAAACATCTCCAGTACAGTCAAGCTGGTGTTGCTAAAATTGAAACAAGCACAAGACGTATCATATCTCCCATCACACAAATTACTGTATTTCCCACAATTCATAAGCAGAGGGAAATTCATCTTGTCTACAGCCTCCGATATGCCTCTCCTCAGGGCTGCTCCATAATTAAGTAGGCATGCCATTCAACCCTCATCAAGCAACAGGGATCGTGTATTTGCTGGTATGAATAATACAATAAAAGAGAAAAATACAAACTGACACGCTGAATATTTGGTGAACTGCATCAAATTTGATGCCAGCACTTGGCGTGCTTGCTCGGATACAGTCGCACAGCTCTGCAAAAGACCTCTAGGTACAATGTGCTGAACAGACGTCCGGCAACAGTCGTGCCTTCGGAGCAATCTGGCCATCTTTCTAGGGCGCAGGACGCTAACGGCAGGACTTGGCAGGCAGCGCATGCAGAGATAGCTGCAGAATGATTAAGATAGGGGCGACTCTACAACTGCTGATCCATTAAACTTTCATGGGGACTTCATAAATTAAAACCGTGACTGCAAGAACTTGAAAATTCCACTCAATTATTGTGATTGTACAGTATATTAAAGTTTTAACAAGCCTCTGGGCCTTTCCTCACTAGAACACAAGCAGAGGGGAGGAGGAGGGGGTGACAATGAAAGAAAAAAAAAACACATGGTACCAATTCTGGTCCGATGGCCTTCAGAGGCTTTACATCTGCTGTGTTATCAAGATTGTCCCCCACCTCCTTACCACCCTACATCTCTGCAGTGTATTACGCAGCGTGTCACACTTTTAGCATGACTGGGAGGAGCGTGGAGAAGAGCGAGAGCCGCCACAGGGTAAGACCTCTTGTAGGCTCGGTGAAGCGAGCGGGTGGAGTTTTGTCTTCCGTTTTAGCAGTCCATCTTTGCCTCGTGCACAGCCCCGCGCTCTGCCTGCCTGTCATTATCAAGCCAGCGGCCCATACTGCATCACAGATGGGACAGACAGAAGGGAGAGACGACAGCCCGCTTGCTTTTTGGAAAGATGAGGAGTGTGCAGCTGAGTGAGAGAAGAGGGAGGGAAGAAGTGCATGAGAGTGACAGAGAGAGAAAGAGAGAGAGAGACAGAGAGAGAGAGAGAAGGGAAAGGACAGAGCAGAAAATGTAATTTGCCTGCACGTCACTGATGAAAAAGGATGTGGAGTTTAGTTAAATGAAAGAACAGTACGATCAGCTAAACTGTAGTAAGAAGGAAATACGCAGCGAAGGGGAAATGTTGCACGCACGGAACTTTATGAAAAATCAAGCATGGCATTTATGAGCGTTTCCTGTGGTGTTACTGCTTTGTAAAAGGTCAGCGTTTCTTTTGGCTTTTTTTTTTTTTTTTTTTTTTTTATTTCCCACAAAAGAATTATTTTATGCAACTATATAAGAATGGTCATCCATCAGTGTTTAATGCTGCCTAAAGCTTCGCAGCTGTGCAACATCGTAGTGAAACACCTACAAAATACCTGATCTGACATAAGCAGCAATCTCATTGGCAGAGATGAGACACAGCTACAATTCACAGATATGATGGCAGCCTGCTGTGCAGGCAACTTAAAATACAAGATTTAATATCCGGCGGTTGAGTTTACATGAGCTTAGAAGTTAAAAACTTCCATTTACTTGTGCATAAAAATGAATAAAGTGTTATTTGCAGTGAAATCAAACAGGTGGAAGTTACAAAAGATGGACACTCGGCAATGTGTGAAAACCTCCTTAAAGATATACTGTTAAAAGAGCATGAAAACAGTCATCATGAAGCCAGATCTGTGTTGCTTGTTTTCTTCCCGTTCTAGCAAACTATGATAAAACTGAATAGATTTTAATGTTACGACTTTTGTAACTCCATGCTACCGAACAATTTAGCTATAAGCAAAAATGCAGAAATATATGAACTCCTGCTGCTGAAACAACTGACTCAGCATGACATGGGACCTCTGGGCATGTCCTAAAATAGAAGCAGGCGATGCGTTAACATTTTCCAAGCGGCTGACATCTGTCTGAAACAACCACTCGCAGATATATGAAGGTGTGTATGTGTATGTGTGTGTGTGAGCCCCTGTAGTCCCACAGGAACCTTGAATTCCCCACCAGCCATTTTAAGCAAATGCATTAATAAAAGACACTGATGTGAAAAAATTTTTTTAGAAAAAATATGGCATTATTTTGGTTTTAAGATGGACCGAGCTGGCAAACCAACAGAGCTAAATAAATGGATGTTTGCCATCTTTAGGAAAAAGGAAAAAAAACCGTCCTGGTGCCAGAAGAGGAATGCATCTGCTCGTAGCCTCTGTCAACCAAAATATGAGCATAATGATCGCGCTGCAAGCTGACAATAGTTTACATGAAACGAAGCAGGCAGCTCCATGGAGCATTAGGTTACGTTGTTTCTATTAGCGGATGCTTTGAATTGCACAGCGGAGGTTAATTATTTACCATGCTGCACTTTTGTTGTTATTTTGGGGCAGGTCATTAATCATAAACAAAACAAAGGTCTCAAAGGGAAAAAAAAACAAACAAACAAACAGACAAATACCAAAAAACTATTTATCAACCCAATCAATAACAACATCCAGTCCCTTGACCGCATCCCCTGGTGCCTCTTCCCCAGGATACTGGATGCTTTGCATATTGTGGGTTGCAGGTTGGAGCCTCAATGGATGGGGCTTGTTCCAGGGTCTCCTGTGGATCTGCAGGCATTTTGATGAACTGGAGAGTTCAGAAGCTGGGTTATAAACTGATTATTTTGGCCCACGAGCCATTTATGAGAAGTGTTTTTGTGGCCAGATGTGAACGGTATCTCTTCCACAACATCACAACCTCGTTCACTCCATCCATTCATCCATCCATCCATCCATCCAACCATCTTCTTAACCACTTGTTCCAGTTAAGGGTCAGTGGGAAGCTGCAGCTTATTCCAGCAATCATTGGACGACAGGCAGGGTACATGCCGGTCAGGCTGCCAGTCCATCGCAGGGCCCCTCGTCCATTCTGTCTGTCAAAGTAACACTCAAATGATGCCTTGTTTGTCCCAGCAGAGGGTTCCATAGTAACGAGAGGATCAATATTATTCATTAATTAACATTAAGGCTGATCAGATTAATCACCAAAAGGGGGGGGGGGGGGGGGGAAACATGCTTACCAAATTACATGTTGTGCCAAACAGCTACTACAGATGAATTATATTCCTTATAATATCAGCATAAAGTCATCATGTTTCACAGCGTGAATACCACGCAGATGTTGATTAAAACATTATCTGACTAGATTAGAGCAGCTTTAATTTAGCCCAGAGGGAAGAGTATTGCAGTCTACAACCAAAACAGCAATCTTAGCAAAAAAAAAAAAAAAAAACATGGATCTGTCCTCCCTCCCAGCCAGTGGGCCAAGTTGCTGCAGAATAATAAACATTGGTTCAGCTCAGATTAAGCTGGGAACATGAAAGGACCTGAGGCTGAGAGGAGCACAGGCCAGGGCACATCACTCCTCATCTCTTCAATGACAGAAATGAACCTCTCCACCCTAGAGAGAGACACAGAGCTTCTCTCCATTCCTCTTAGTGTTGAATTAAAACTGATGCTTCCAAGCCGCTGCTTTGATAGAGCTAACTAACATCTTTTGATGAAGAAAAAAAAACAGTTGCAACCAGTTCTCCCGACTCCTTATTTGCAGACAGGCCAAATTATGCTAAAATACATATCAAGGACTTCCGTGGCTTAATCTGCCTTGTCATCTAAGCACTGTGCTTTCTGAAATACTTTATTTGCCATCCCCACTGCTATAAATGCTTAAATCTAACAACCACTGCGAATGAATAATGTGAGCCAATGGGATGATTCTAATTAGGACACTCGCCACCTTGTATGGCGTTGGGAACGACAAGAGCTGCATTTCACTGGTGAGAAAACAATAGAAACAAAGGAGAAGTCTCTGTTGGACGGAGCAGAGACGGTGTGGTCTCAGCAGACGGCTTTGAAAGAGAACATTCCAGATTTTCACTTGCAAAAGACTGAGAGGAGACAGCACGAACCATTGCTTCATCTTCTCTGTTCTCGTTGCCAACTGTGAGCCTGGTTGAAGTGTGAACCTGGATTAAGATGAGTTACTCCCAGACAGTAGCCAAATGGGTCCTGTGAGGATTTTACCTGTGTGTGAAACCAAAAGCAGAGCTTTGCTTAATGTGTGTTTTCCCCCATTGCTCTGAGACAATCACCACGGCAGCCTTATCACACTGCTACATGCGATCGGAGGGAGGACTCTGCCTGGTCATTGGCTCATGAACAAATCGCAAATCACAAGCTGTTTTCTTCTTCTTTCTTTCTTTGCGCCTTCACGATTGGTGGCCACAAGACTGATTCCCTGATCCTATATGATGGCCATCTGGAGAGCTGGTGTGTGTTATTTTATAATGTGTAATACAGATAGAGTCACAGTCGGTGCAGGAAAAAGTGTGTGAACCTCTGTGCTGACAACAATTTTTTTTTTTTTTCCCCTGACAACACATTTTTGACAGAATCTGCTGTTTTATAGAAAGACTGGTTGATCTGCTCTCCTGTAAATCTGGATATGGGTAAATGGGTCAAATGGATATGGGTAAAATGCAGACTAATTTTAAAATAATGGATAAATGGTAGCTTTTATGATATGATACAGGTTTTCATCATATGAACTCAAAGGGGTCTTAAAAGAATTGTTAAAGGACTGTTGCTATTAATTCTTGTAATAGATGTCCTGCTAAGATCAAAAACTAAAATACCTGCAGTAATTTCTATCATTTATTCATATTCATCTATTTGTTCATTATAAATTTTTTTTGTCTTTTTCTATTTTGTCAGATATTTGGCATAGTTTTGTTACTGAGCGAGGATTTGTTACTAGTTTAGGCTGCAAGACGGCATGTTAGTGATCTGTTTGAATTACCGACTGAAGGATTTTTATTCTATGCTCACAACGTCGCCCTGGTGAGAGCAAATAATGCAATGTTTCTCCTAAATTAATCATTAACTCTGAGCAGCACTGCAGCAACCCTTGTTAGCAGGAAACCATTGTGTCACTGATCACCGAAATTGATCAGGTTTTTGTTGTTTGGAATAGAAAACAGTGTTTTCTCTGCCATGACAGTGTGTCATTTCTGCTCTCTACATGTCTGGTGCGTCTCCCCGATCCAACACACCACCAGCTGACACACAGCATCTACCACTCCCCCTCAGTGTCACACAGACGGACATCCAGCAATAATCTTTAAGGAATAAATGTCCATGATCTTTGCATTCAAGTTAAACCATGATTTAAGTTTTCTAGTGCCGTTGAAAGAGCTAAGAAATGCACAAGTCCTCCCAGATTTCCTTGATATTGTTGAGATTATAGTCCGGATATCATCTGTTTGACTTTCGCATGCACAGAAATGTCTCCTCAGTCATGGCAGGGGGTGTACTCCTGGTGTATGCCCAGCTTACTCTACACTGTTAAAGGCAGCTGCAAGTCAAAGGCCTACAGAATCTTTTTTTTTTTCTTTGTCACCAAATTCATTCACAAAATATTTTTGCAGTGTAGTTTACAGACAAAACCCTGCAAAGTCCAGAAAGAGGTCCTGTAGTCTTTTCATACATTTTCCCTAGAGAGCAATAATATTTAGTTTTATTTCCAACACAGAGATGATCCTGTTGACAACTTTACCTTGTAGCTAAATTGTGGTGCTTTTTTATGTTGGCATCAGAAAGTTAGTTTTAAAAAAATTACAAAATTCATAAATAAATAATAATCACAATATTTCTTTGTATAATAAATGGACCGAGGCCATCTATGTGACGTCTCTTGTGAAAAGGCATAAAAACTGGAAACCTCCAATCAGATATAGGCTATAAAAAAAAAAAAAATCCCCAAATTATTTTGCAAGATTCTATTTGTCTACAGTTGTGAGTCAGGTGAGGAACGGATCGCATGCAATGCGAAACCCCTGATCATTCCAGCGGGCTAAAACTTTTCCTTTGTGAATGCACTGCAGCAACACCTGCTGTGGTTTCTCTAATCATCTCCTGTGAGTTCACGCCCAACAAAGCAGACAGTTGTTCCCTGAGGAATGACTTACTGCCTCAGGTGTCTTGATTCATAAAAGTTCAGCAGGTGCGTGTTGACTGCAGCGCTAATCAAGAGGGATTCCGACCGATAAACGGCCCACCTGTGCTGTGAAATATAACTGCTTTTATGCTTCGCTTTAAGGCCAGATGATTATTTAATAATGCTTCTCATTGGCATTCAGTGGACTCCCATCGCCATTATGTAATTCTGTTTGTGCTGTTTGACAAATTTCTGCGATCCTAATTACTTAGTGATTTGTCAACAGCTGAAATAAACTCTTTAGAACAAAAAATGTTGCTCATTAACTGAGATGATTGAGCTGACTGTCACATCAGTGTGCTCAGAGGAAAGTTGCTGCTGTCATTAGTGAAGACAACAGCTTTCCTGGGCTTCGTAGGATCTAATCATCAGTAAGGTAGCTTCTGTGAAAATTTACTATTTTACAGGTTGTTGTGTAGAACATTATTTCTTGGATGGGACCTGTATCTTTAGGAGACTTCGCTGGTTGCCTGGCAACTAGTCGTGGCCAATAAATAGCCACACACTCTGGAGGTTGTGGAATTTGATCTGGGTAAAGCCAGAGCAGCATCCTCTGCTTCAAGCTAAACTAACCAGCTATTGAGGGGTGATTTTCATTTACCTCACTGTCTGTTAAAGTTACAGATGATTTTTATGGCCAACAGTGATTATTTTCATCTTGTTTTGAATTATTGCATCTAAAAAATACATTTTAGTTAAAATAATATAAAATTAAACAATAAATAAACAAAAAAGATATATATATATATATATATATATATATATATATATATATATATATATATATATATATATATATATATATATATATATATATATATATATATATATATGAAAAAACTTTTAAAAATCAAAAATATATTTTTAAAAAAAGGGATGTGACCTCAGATGTGATTACATTATTTCTTTAGCTTAAAAATAATCATGCCAAACAATAATTTAAGGCAAAAGCAAGGTAATTAAATCACTGGCTGTTGCTGATCATTGAATCATCTGAAAATAACATCTGGTATTCTTGATTATTTTGCCTTCATTAAGTCTCTGTTTTCCATCATAACAGAGATTTTTAGACATTTACTAAATCATCTAATATAATAGTTAATATTTGAATGCCTTATCCTGAAGTAAGACACATTTTTATTCTGAATTTCTTTGAATTTAAGTGTGTTTAAATACATTTTACAACACCGGATTAAGACTTATTTCAAGGTCGGTGCTCTTAATTTATACTAATGTATTTTCCTAATGTCTTCACTTACATCACCGAGGACCAGTTTTTCCTTGAAGTTAACCGAGAGCCTGTACAGGAAGTGTGGCACATGCCCTTCATCTGAAGTGCACAAACACTGAGGTGCTTACATTATACAGCAAAACAAATATGCTGGCACTGGGGGTAATGGTGCGTCTAGCTTCATTTTCCAGCACTGCAGTCATGTCTGATTCTCCATGCACTGGCTCCAGGAGGGCCCAGCAGCTTAACAAGCCTCTTGGGGACCCAGGCAGCAGAGACAAGATGATTTTACCTCAGGATACAGCCTGACAGACACACAAACACACACACACACATATATGTGCATACACACATGCTGGGGCGAGTCAAACAAGTGGGTTTCAAAATGTACATTCGCAAGGCTTCAAATACAGTTTAAACCACCCACACAGAATAGCATACTCGATGCTGCTTGGGTTGACTTTATACACAGTAGGGGGTTGGGGGGAGTGATCCTATTCTCTGTTCTGGTCCCAAGTTAAAAGCAGTGAGTGTCTAATCTACAACCTAAAGCCAGGTAATCGCTGCCATTCATGATAAAAAACACTAACTGTCTTCTTAACAGACGTAACAGGATGGAAAGCGCTCAGACCCCTGCAGTAATCTAACCTCAGATCAGATGTTTAGAGCGCTTCCAAAACCATAAGAAGAAAAACCACGGCTCAAATGGAAGGCCGAAACAAGCTGGTGATCTCATTTCCATCCACCAGGTGACTTGTTCTGCGGTGAAGTCAACATTCACACACTGACTTCTGCCGTATCTGACATGCACTGTGCACCAGGAGAAAATGATAGCAATCAATAAGCATTGATCAGCAACAGTTGTTGAGGCAGTACTGATAACATTGAGGATGGTTGGAAATGGGACGTAAAGGAGTCTGAAGGAGTTTCTGTAAGAAAATGAAGACGAAACGAAATGTATGATGGAGAGGAATTCAGTCATCCAAGGTTCCTCTAATGAGCTGCCTCACAGTCTGAGAACTCATAATTACTGCCCACAAAGCAGTGGCAGGGTGGACGAAAATAGCAGCAAAGAAGCGTTTTCAGGTAGCATGGTCCTCACTTTGGAACATAATTGAGAAATTACAGTAAGCAAGAACCGCCGAGGTCTAGTAAAGCAAGACACTTTCCAAGAGAACTGCTTAAGCTAACCACAAAGCCACACTTACAAGTGAAAATGGAACTTAGTTTGAGGCCACTAAGAGTGAAGACATGTTTGAAATGCAGTACATAGAATCTCTGACTGCAAAGTTACGGTGCAACACATGCTTTGGCCTTGGATTGCAGCCAGTGACACAGGTGACACATTAACAGGTGGAGGAAAAAAATAGATTCAGTCAAATGGCAGTAATTTTTGAAAGCAGATATCACATGGTTTTTATATATTAAAAAAAAGACTGAAGATGAAAAAAGGATCTGAAACTCAAATCAATATCCAGAACTAGCTTGTACAGCCACAATGTAAACATCATCAACATTCTGGGGATGCCAAAAGAGCAGGTTCTTTTGTAGGAGATGAGCAAGAAAAGTCCTCTAAACAAGAACTGAAAGACTCTCAGCAGGATGCAAGGAAGATTTACAAGCTGCAACTCTTGTCCAAGCATTAGCCTCTGCCCTTTTTCTTTTCTTTTTTCCTTTTCTGTAATTCTAAAACATGAAAAATTAAAACCGCAAGCGGTGATATAGGCCCTCGCACCATGGCGCCGCTCGGCATAATGCCACCGCCTCCCCTGGCAACATCCTTCCCATGCCTCTCTCAACCTAAAGTGCAGCCAGACTGCACTTCAGGCCATTTAGGCCTTATGAACGGTCACTTCCTGTCACCAAGGGGCGGGGCTAACTTATCATCTAATTATTGCCATGCACAAATGTGAAGGATATGCCTGGCATCATCTGTAGCAAATTTGGTGCAGGTTGGTTGTTTTTTGTGGGAGTTATGTCTGTTTTCCTTTTCATTGCATCACATCTGCTTTGCTGCCCCGCCTCTCCTAAACGATATCCCCTATTAAAAGAAATAGCACAACTTTTAATCACACATGCTTCTTGAGCATCCTGACTCATTTGGGTTAAAGTTGGACAAAATTCTTGGGAGGACTTCCTCAAAATGCATGGCAAAGAAAATGACAGAAATGACCCCAAAAATGGCACCCTTTTGAAAATGGCCGACTTCCTGTTGGATTTAGCCCATATATCCAAGAGACTTTTTTGAAGGTACTGGGAGCTTCTATAAGTGTGCTGAATTTTATCCATGTCAGTCAATGTAGTGGGCGGGGCTGATTGATTGAAATATTGTAGGGGGCGCTATGGAGCCATTTACTATCTTTTCCAATATGTTGTAATTTTATTCTATTAAGTACATAACTGTCATGACTCATGGCAAGTATGGTGAAGATCAACAATTTCATGGCTTTGTTACAGGTACTTCCTGGTTCATGATATCAGACACTTGTTGTTGCCAAGGGGCGGGGCTAGTTCATAGTCATGTTATTGCATTGTAGATTTTGTTCATCATGGAACTGGCATCAAATGGGTCGATTCCTGTGCTGATATGTTGTTTTATGTGGGAGTTTTAGCAATAAGTCTTTGTTAATGAGACATCAAACTTTGAGGGCCCGCTCCTCCTAAACTAAATCTTCTATTAGAAGAAATAACACAACTTTAAATCACACATGCCTCCTGAGCATCCTGTGCAAGTTGGGTGTCAGTTGGACAATATCCCTTGGAGGAGTTGTTTAAAATGCATGGCAAAGAAATGACCCCAAAAATGGCACCTTTTTCAAAATGGCCGACTTCCTGTTGAATTTAGCCCATATGTCCAAGAGACTTTTTTGAAGGTACTGGCAGGTTCTCCAACTGTGCTGAATTTTATCCATGTCGATCAATGTAGTGGGCGGGGCTGATTGATTGAAATATTGTAGGGGGCGCTATGGAGACATGCTCCATTTATTCCATAATGTTTCAATGGGGCTTAGTTCAGGGCCTTACTGTCATCAGTCATGGCAAGTTTGATGGCGGTCCAAGGTTCCATGGCTTGGTCACAGGTACTTCCTGTTTCATGGCGTTGGACCGCCATTCGCCATGTCCTGTTTAGCGTAGCGACTTGAGGTTTTTATTGTGGCATCATGAATGGGTTTGACATGTTTTGGAGGAGGCTCAAGTGTTTTGGACCATTTGCTTAGAAGCATGACCCTCAAACGTGGAAAAAACCACTTCCTGTTGTAAGTGGGCGGGGCTTAGGTCTACACCAGCAATGGTCACATTAATCTGTTCAGGACTGATCCCTTATTAATCCCTATAAGTTTTAGGGTGATCAGATCAAAATTGACAATTTTATAGTGATTTATGATGTCACGCCGCCGCATGGAACTTCGCCATGGCGTCACGGGCACGCCGTGCAGCGTAGAGCAACGTCCTTTACCAGATCTCTTCACCAACATGTTTTGTGATGCCTGAGTGAATTTGGGCCATGTGGTGTCCACCAAGCCAGAGTTATGGGTGTGTGAGCAAAAAACCACACTTTTGACCTCCAGGGGGCGTGGCTATTTCATAATCAAAATATTGACATATAGAACTCTGTAGGAGAGGACTGCCACCATATCTAGTACATTTGGTGCAGAAATGTTGCTTTATGTGGGAGTTATATCCGTTTAATTTTTCATGGCGAGACATCAAACTTTGAGGCCCCGCCCCTCGTAAACTAAGTCTCCTATTAGAAGAAATAACACAACATTGAATCACACATGCCTCCTGAACATCCTGAGCAATTTGTGGCTCAGTGGGATAAAAGCCCTAGGACGAGTTCGTTAAAATGCGAGGTGCTAAAACGCCAAAATATTGACTTTGACCTAAAATGGCCGCCTTCCTGTCGACATTTCACCATGACATTAAGAGGATTTTTTGTTTGTCCTGTCATGTAGATCATGTGTATGAATTTTCATAAAGATTAACGACATGCAGTGGCGGGGCACCTAAAATAGGTGGCGCTCTCATTCAGTTTCGCCTAAACATTCTGGAGCACCTCAAAATATCAAATTTTTCGTATTCCCTTGGGGGGGTACGCAAAATTTGGTGAGTTTTCGAGCACGTTCAGGCCTCCAAAAAAGCACGCGAAGTGTCCGAATAAAAATAATAAACACTGCAATTACAATAGGCCTTCGCACCGCCAAGGTGCTCGGGCCTAATAAGCCTCAAAGCAGTCAGTTCGCACCAAGGTCTGGCAAGACCTGACCAGCCGCTGTTTATACAAACAGCATTACTTGTCCCTGTTTTATTGATTTCCATGTTTTAATGATTCAGATGTTATTGACTTGTCATTTTTTAAAATGCAAAACATGAAATCCTGTTTTTACAATAAAAATATTCCACAAAATAGTCCATAATCTTTCAGATAGCAGGAAGAGAGTGCTTGATTTGATCATTCAAACGCCAAGAATCAATATCACACCCAGTCGAGAAATAATAAACCATGAAATAGAAATTGTGATTGATTTAAAAATAAAATAAAATAAAATAAAATAAAATAAAATGCTGGAAAAATAGTTGTCCAGAAAAGTCTCACACCTGAGAGCGGAGTAGTGCAAGAAAAATAAGACAGACGTAACTTTTACCTTCGCAGATCCGATCCAGCCTCTGCCTCTTCACTTTGTGTTTGTCAGTCAGGGACATGGCGTCAAAACACAGCACGGCGCGGGACGGCACGACTCGGTGGGGAACCACTCCTCCTCAGCCACAAACACTGACAAGGTTCAGACTCAGTGCACTGTCAGCACTGTTCCCCGGGGCATACCGCCTCGGCACATACACCTACAAGAAAGCCACAAAGCACAGAGACGCTTGCTTAAACACACATATATACTGTACAAGCGCACAGGTTTGTTGTTAAAGCACGACAAAAATCTCCGACTTGGAAGGCATTAAAGAGTCCCTGACAACAAAGTCTCCCTGCTTCTTGCCTCACAAAGAGCTTCAGGCAAGAGATATAGAGGAAATCACTGAATCGCACACCTTCTATCACACACGCACGCAGACACACTCAATGACAAAGTGCTCCGTTTGCTCTAAAAAAAAAAAGTGATAAAACTTCTATGCTCCAAAAGCTCCACTTTTCTCCTGTTTGAAGTGTGTTTTTCCATCCTCTGACAAATCCATCTGAAGCTCCGTCTAGCTCATCACTCATCACCTCCTTTGCTCGTCGCAGTGACACTTGAGGAATCCCTTTTTTTTTCCTTTTATTTTTTTTCATACCCTGAAAACCATTCAAACATTCAAGAAAAAAAAGCAAGCACTAGAATATTTATCAGTGTGACAAGAGCTAATGTGAAAGCTGGTGAGACTTGAGAAGGGAAATTCATCATCTCACAAAATAAAGCTATTCAGACGAGGAACTGACTGGCGTGTAATGCCACAGTCGGGCCAACAGAGGGTAGTTAAAATCTACTCAGAGGGGAGCACTCAATCTTACCTTATACACACTCCTGTACACATCCTACACTCAGATCATCACATTTTTTTTTATTTCTATTGCAACATCTGGCGAACTCTATGGGTATAGCTCACCCTTTTCACCTCTAAACTCTCTAAACTCATGAATGTGAACGTTCAAACTTGCCTTCTCAGATACAGATAAGTCTATTTGGCTGGAAATGTTACCCAACAAAGCCCTCAATTCAGCATCACTGTCAGACACGCAAGCAATTATTTGTACAATTGCATCTTTGTTGGGAGAGAAAACAGAGGAGTATGCATTTCTTCACTGGCAGTACATGAAGAGCGACGATCAGCATCTAAGTGAATTAGAATAAAATTACTGGAACACAACGGGGGTGAAATGCTCTCGCCGGGGGAAACTCGTACCTCTCATCCTGCACGGCCAGGACCAGGAGCACGAGGTGCAACTCCTTGCAGAAAAGTGCTGAGATTGCAAAAGTATCTTATTTTGTCAGAGAGAACAAGTTAATTAACTTTTTTTTTTTTTCCTCTAATAAAACAGGAAGAGATCAACAGGGTTTTATGTTTCTGTCATTAAGACATCAACAGTGAAACTGGACATTATCAGAACACCTCAGCACATACAGAACTATTTTTTTGCGGATCAGGAGTGTGTTGTCGTCAACGTTTTTGTTTCTCCAAGCAAGATTATTTAGTTATTGATTTCAGCAATCAACCAAAACATTAAAGCCGCCTGTCGATGCTGCAAAAGCAGCTTTAATCCAGACGGACTTCTGAGGGTTTCAGAACCTTTTACTGGCAGCAAATCCTGTGGATCTTACAGGTTTCATGATGACCCTTTCCAATTTTTCAGAGATCCAATGCTCCATCTGGCTTATATCTGAGCAGTTTTGGATGCTATTTCATCATCTTGGACTCTTTTTCTCGGGCTCCTCTGGTCCTTCCAGCGCTGTTGTTGTTGTTGTTGTTGTTGTGCTGCAAGTTGCGTTTTCCTGCGGGGGGGTGGGGGGGTGGGCGCTGCCATTGGTTGCCATGGGGTCGTGCATTTGGTATGCAAACATTGTGTAGGTGGGTGTTGCACATCAAAGCTACGTTCAAGTGAGGTTTTCCAGAAAGACAATGTACTGTGACAAAACTAGAAATGTCATTTACCTGCTCTGTCAAGGCTTCTTGGCAGATGACGGATCGCTCATCCAGGGCAGAAATAAGGCATCTTCAGCATTGAAGGAGGAGTGATTCTGATGAGAGGAAGCAACACATGAGGCTACTTCCAGGGTGTCTTCACAACAATGCAGCCCTCTGGCTCCAGCACGTTAACCGCCGCTGAACAGCCTCACCCTGTTACTCAATTCAATTCAGCCGTCTTTCAGTCCCTCCTCCTCCCTTTTCATCTGTCCATCTCTCTGTAGTGCTGCTCCCTCTGAGGTCTCTCACAGAGTCATCAATCACCGGGCCCTCCACTTATGTGTGAGTGTGTGTGTGTGTTAGCCCAACATAAAGAGTGAGAGTGAGAGAGGGTGGAGAAAGAAAGTGCTCACCCGCAACGATTCTTATTTTTCTGTTGCGCTTCTCTCCTCAGTTGGCAACAAAAAGAGTGCTTCGAAACCTCAGAAATAAACTCCCTCCATATTTTTCCACCCCCAAACAGAATAAAAAATCCCAGTTCTTTCATATAATGCACGATGCAGAGCAGTTTCATCAAAGTGTAAAAGAAAAACTTCTACACTGTGCAGCCGACTGGGCTTGAAAAGGGTATTTAAGCAGGGATTTTACACACTTAATCTTAATATTTAAGAGGCATTACAAGTCAGATGATCGATTAAAGCCCTTGCCCACGCGGCCGCAGTTCGCTGAGAAGAGAAACATTTGTGAGGCAGAGACAATAAACGTAGGAATCCATATCTGTGACGGTCAGCTCTGCCTCCCAAGGATGGCTCAGCTTGGAGCGCACACACACTCCACAAACTCTGCTCAACCTCAGCAGCACACAGAGATCACTGTCCGAGCATACAGCACAAAGAGGGGGAAGGGTATTCTGTAAGTGGGGGTCTGAACACTACACAATAGAGACACGTTCACACAAATGTTGGAGCAACTTTACTGCTGAAATAATTTATGATGAGTTCAGTCAGCGAAAAACAAAAACAGCAGAATGTGTTCACACCCGATCAGTTTAGGTAGACATGGAAAACGTCCTAAAGGTGGCATGGGAGTTAAGACGTATGGATCGATGGTTATTTTAAAATCTGGAAGAAATAAACTTTACGGGAAGAGAAAGGGTCTGAAAAGGTTTGTCAAAGCTTTATTGCAAGACTTGTCTTCTCACTGGGTGTTCCAATTTTACACCAATCAACAATGGCTACATGATGTTTTTTAATTAATAATTCAGAATTAAGTAATTCAGAATTAACATATTCTCTTATGAATTTATTAGAAAATAATAACTCCGAATGAAGGTTTACATTAAACAAGTCCTCACTTACTTAATTCCTCTTTAGAACGGCAGGTTGATAAGGGTCCCTCGGACAGAAGGTGCACGTGACGTATACCGGAAATAAACAAAGTTGGCTCCCTGCTTCTCGTCTTTTCACACGTAACTTGTAAAAACTACATAATAAGTACCAGTTTTGCTGCTATTTTCATTATAACATTGAAGTACCAGCTCAACATGAGCATACTACTTCACTTTTTGCAGCAACTGAGAAGAAGAAGAAAGATAGACCACCAAACAGGACAAGGTAACGAGCATGCTCAGAACGACCGGAATTAACTTAGAGCGGAATTAAGGTTCACATGACAGAGGAATTAAATAGATCGGAATTAAAATGCGAATAAACCAGACACTTACATCGGAATTAAGTTTAATTCTGAATAGAAATTTGCATTAGGAATTAAGTGTTTACATGGTAATTTTTCATCAGTTTAAAGCAGAATTAACTTTTACTCGGAATTAAACAGGAAATAAAACTCCCATGTAAACGCCACATAAAGCTCGTCAAATTTCCCCTCTGCAAAATACAGGGCTGCACGATATTAGTAAAACATGAGACAATGTTAAATCACTCATGAATATTGCAATAATCTTAGGTTCATTAAGAAGACTGCTAATGTACTTCTTCTGGTTACCTGCACCAAAGCAGTGTGAAATTTAGCCCTTATTGAAATACCAGTTTTTGTCCTGTTTCAAGTTAAAAATATCTCTGTGATATCGATGACATGCATTCTGATAATGTGACTTACATCTTAAGTAAAAAAAAAAAGTATGCATTTTTCATGATTTACTCCTAAAAAAAATGCCAACATCTTATAAAAAGTTATTTGAGTTTCTATAAGTAAATAAGGATTTTCTAAAAATGAATCTTGTTGTACATTATGAATTCTCAAATGATCAAACATCATCCACAACACCTTACAACTTTGAAATAAATCTCTGAGACAAAAGCACCACTGACTGGTATGTTCCCAGTTCCATCACCTCTCTGCCTGCTCTGGAGTCTCCTTCAGTTCAATCTGTACAATTCAACGTCCATGTTTACTGTATTTTTAATGGATGGAAAACTGTTCCACTATACTATAAGAGTTGAATTCACTGGTTAGGAATGATTAATTAATACCATCAGGACATTTAAAAGCTATGAAAATCAGTACTTTTAAACATTACAGCCCCCAGACGTTTATACTTTGCAACCAGATTTAAACCCCCCAGACGGTGAAGGAAGGTAAGGACAGCCAAGCAAATAGTCAATCAAGAATCCATCCATCCGTCTACACCCGCTTAGTTCAATGCAGGGTCACAGGGGTCCTCATGCGTATCCCAGCTGCTGCTAGGCAAGACGTCCACTGTGGACAGGTCGCCAGTCCATCCCAGCAATGGCAACCCCAGATCAGAAAAATTTGGTCAAGTTTGGAAAATCTACATACAAAAAGCAGATAGTTACATTTCCTTTTATGTTATTTCATTTCTTTACTTCAGATGTTGTTAAACACTACACACAACATTTGCATCTTCAGTCCGCTGTCATCCCAGATGCCTCCAAGTCAACAGACGTGGATGCTGGACAAGGTCAACACAAGGCTTCCTTTTTGGGAAATAAGTTTCACTTGACACTGACTATCTGAGATAATTCATCTAGATATTCAAGTTTTCAGCACAATAAGACTCCTGGTGATATTATTTTATTACTGATGCATTTGACTGGAGGTAAATTCTGCTCTGCCTAAAGCTGTTTTATAACTGAGTCAACATTTTCTCTGGTGCTGTAAGAGCAAAACTATTTTTTATGTGATGCAAAACTCCACAACAAAGCTTCACCGCTAAGTTATTATAATACTAACTTTTTAAGTTTGCATTTTCTTTGGTCTATTTGACTGCCACCAGACTCCAGTAAGAACAGTCTACGTTCCAGAAGTGACCAGAAGACAAAGATGACGTGACGTTAAAGTTGGCACGCTGAGGTAAATATGGCGGCTACACGTTCATTTGTGCATCAGTTGTAAAGTCATTGTGCAAATGCAGCCAAAAACAAACTAATGTTTTATTCATTGTTGACATTCACTCTTCTGACATAAACTATAAAGTCTGTCTGTCTTCAGTTATGTAGAAGTTTGAAGAAATGTGATGCGACTGCTTGCTTGGAAACATATTCACTATACAGTATCTCTCATTCAGCAGCTCCTATTTATTTTATTTATTTACCTTTATTTAACCAAGTAGTCCCACTAAGATCAGAAATCTCTTTTACATGGGAGACCTGGCCAAGGTAGCAGCTATACAAAGTTAAAACTATATAAAACAAATATAAAACAAACACAGACTTAAACACAGAGGTAAATACAAAAATCCCGAGATGACTTTTAAGAAAAACAGTGACATTCCTCCTTCACAGCATTCCTCGGGATAATATTAAAATCATTAATGGATATTAATGTTTTTAATTTAATAAATTTTTGGAGATTATTCCAAGACCACGGTGCAGGGTAAGAAAAACGCTGTTTTGCCAAAGACTGTGTGAACCCATTTATGAGAAACAACTGGGAGGCATGCAGATAATGAGGACAACAACGGAGAGAAAAGAAGGTACTGAGGTATTCTGGAAGGTTTACCTACCAAAGCTTTAGATAAACATGTTAAAGTAGCCTGGGCTGGATCTGATTTGCCAGAAAACAATGAGACATTCGTCACGTGTATCAACTCGTTCTTTAGATGTTGCATCTAAATTTTGAGAATCTTTTAAATCCTTATTCAGACCAAAAGACTTTATTTGTCCCCAGGAGGAAACTGTAAATATCACTTAAAATGACATTTTAAAATAAAGAAATTTAAAGTAAAAATGACTTAAATAAAACATTCTAGTTTGTGAGCTTGTTGCTGCTTTTTCATTTTGACCTTTTACTGAACAAACCGATTGTTAAAGAAATCGTGACAAAAGGAATTTAAACCACAATCAAATTGAAAAAAAAAAAAAAAAAAAAAAAACAATCACTGAATGCTGCCTTGTTTCTGTCTCCACCTAAGATTATGACTTTAACCATCACAATGTGAATTAATTTGTGATACCATCTTCTTGTAATGCAGTGAAATTTAATGACACTGCTGTCGCAATCCATCTCGCAGAGAATTGTCTCTGTGGTTAATTGACTTTGTCGAAATAAGAAAATAATTTGCTTTGGCAAATAGATATGAGAATTGCCTCTGACTCAGACTATCAGAAGGTAACACTGATTTCTTACTATGTCTGACATATTCTGAGCTGGGGTGGAGGATCGTGAGCCCAGGCACTGATCCAAACTTTGCAGCTATGAACATTTTAAAGAGAAAAATAAAGGGAAGCCTTAAAAATTAAACATAAAAGCGTCTCATTTTGTTCAAGATAGATGGAAATGTGCTTGGACAGGTGTTAAAAAGCCAAACTGGAGGCTTGGGCTCTTAGGGAGCAACTGCGGATGGGTTTGGAAGATTGAATAATTAAAAAGGTCATGCTACCTGCCTGCTGTGTGTCGCTTCACACAAGCTGACGGCCACACACACAGCTCTGAGAGAGGTGCCATGCTCACTGGGGCAAAGACTGAGAAGAGACATCATTTGGGGGGAATAATCACTTTCCATAGAACACAGTGTAGTTTGTGAACTAATTGGGTGAATCCATAATTAATTTGCTGACATTAAGCCTTGGGGTCTCCTCCTGCAAGACTCAACTTTCTAAGTATGTGAAGTAGGGCCAGCAAAGCCCCCCGGCTCACAGCTGAAAGGGACGTTTTTGTTCTGATGCTTCACAAGGCTGTGTCTGACATTTATACATCTAACAGAAAGGAATTTCCACACATCAGTTGTTTCCTAATGCTGCGGGGATTCATTTATTGAGGATTTTCACAATGAAACACTTGAGTGATGGATAAATCCAGAGAATCCATACTTAACATGTTTTCAATCCACATCAAAAACAGAACAAAGCCAGGCTGTATTTCTCACCTGGCTTTTCACACATTCGCAGGGAAGAATAAAGCTTCAATTCCAATCGGTATTAAGAGTGCGCTTTTCTAGCTTGGATAAGATATTTAAAGCCGATCCGACTGTTTACACACGCTGGTACCCAAGCCAACTCTGGAACTGGGGGCAAATGAAGTCAACAATAATGATTTTTATGTTTGTTAATAAAAAAGGAACTTTGTTCTGTTTTGTGTTCGGCTCAGTTTAGCAAGGCAGACATCCAGAAACTAGAACTAGCAGGAAGCAGATTTCAATTTCAGGTCGTAGTCATTAACTGCTGTTGCTTTGACTATTTTTGGATTTGTCATTTGATATTACTTGCTTGCTTGAGTAATATTTGTCATAGTACAATGTTCAGTTTTTACTCTCTGTGCCTTTGTGCCACAAAACAAGCATTAAAAGACAGAAAGAAAAACCTTCAAATTCCTCTTTTGGTCTTAGCGAACAGTGTATTCTGCACAACTCAGCTTCTTGGGCCATCTGTACTGAACTTTAATTTTATTTGCATACATAATTGTTAATAAAGTGCTAAAAATAGGATTTTGAATCAATCCTGGGATTTTATTATATGCCATAGATGAACCTTTGCAGTGAAGTAGCGCCAGCATTTAAATATATATAGTATTTTTTATCATGTAAGCTGCTTTGCAATATCTGTTAAACAGCTTTAATCCTGTAATTTTGATCATCTTGTAGAGTTAAATTTACTCTTGTGATTAATACTGTATCATCATTATAGAATAAACGTCCATCTGGGTTTCAAATTTCCATCCCTGCTGCAGGGAACGGAGCCAATAAATACTGTAACTACTTAGTCATTTGACAAAGGAACAAATGCTGATTGTAGACTTGTCCCCTGAAGCAGGTGCTGGGGTGAAAAACTAGCTGTAAGAGGAGTAGAGTTTAACTATAACGGCCTAAAGTGTCTGATCTCACATTACATATGAGATCAAACACCACTTAAATATTGTGGAGATCGACATTTGAATTCTCTCCTGTTTCACGTGTTTACCGGTTGAATTTTGTTTTAAATTTCAGTACTGAACTTTGGCAGATTTTTGCACTCTGGCACCCCCTAACGAAGGTTAATTTTAGTTAATCCTGTCTCTTCTCTGAGCTCTCTCCAGACAGCAAAAGTCTGTCTGCTGTGGACTCTTGTCTCATCTCTTGGTTCCTCACTTCCACTCTTTCTTTTCTCACTACCTCTGGTAATATCCTTGTGTTTCTATGCTGAATCAACCATGTTTTATTTTTTTTAATCAGCCATGATGTATGTTCACAACAACCAATGTTTTGATATTCAGTTGCAAGCATGTGATGTGGTGTCATGAAGCAAACCAGTTGTAATTCAATGCTCTAGGTTGGAACATAAAGATGTGAAGGGCAAGTTTCTAAGCCTTGGACACTGCAAGGCAACAACAGGTCCAGCGATGTTCATGGTAAATGTCAGTGTGCCATCAGAGCGAGTCAATTGTGGCTATGATTTTTGATACAATAATTACTGCAAGTCTTGTACAGATCGACCAAACAGTAATAAATATTAGTTGCTGTAAAAGAAAAAAAACTATAGATTACATGAAAATAATAATAGTGACCTGATATAAACCTATTGTATCTATGATTGTTTTCAATGGGCCCTATTGTTTTTTTCTTTCATGTCTTGTTCAGCATTTAAAGTGGAACTATTATGTGCATTTCAGGCTAATTTATTTTTATTTCTGAGACCAGAAGGGCTGGGATTGATAGAGTTATTGTCACAAATCGCTTTATTTACTTCAGACCAACCCTCTCCGTAGGCTGTCAGATCAGCCTGCGGGCAAAACGAGTGGATTGAGACTCTTCCGCATTAAGCCCCGCCTCCCGCCACTGCACTACATCGGGAGCGCGCACCGCACCTGCTTTCGCCGTCATTGTAACATCTCATAAACAGAACGATTAGGCCAATATGAACTCAATAAAAAATCAAAATACAATGTCAACACATAGCATACAGCCCTACATGTTGGAACCTGAATCAGACCCTGAAAACAAAGTGGAAAACAGCAACCCACAGCAAGGAATACAGCAGGATGTCTCTCTTTGGTAACCTCACCAGCCATCGTTGGAAATAACTTTATCCGACGTTTTCCACCCGCCTGATGTATTTGTACATGCCCTTGTTAACCAGTAGAAGGCAACCAATCACCGAACCTTATCCCCCGGGACGTCACAAGGATTTAGTAGAAAGTAGAAAAAACTCTCTAAAATGATGCGTTTTTCGTCGCCATGGAAACTGAACGAAGAGATTGCTGGAACTCAAACTCAAACTCAAACATGCGTTTAGGTGATAAAAAAAACTGCCGTTCACATGTCTGATGAGGATTCAACACTGTAACACTGTAGAGAGCACAAAAAACTAGAAATACCATAATAGCACCCCTTTAAGCAAGACTAAATTATGGTCTGGATGTTGTGTTCTGCTGAGCAAATTTACTTTGCCAAGGGGAGCATTACTGGTATGATGATCCCCTTAATTTTCTGGATTCTTATTTTATTTCACTATTTATTTTGTATAATTGTAATACAGAGTTTCTAGGGACCCTATTGTTAAGAAACAAAACACTATTTTTTCCTTTCTTCTCACAAGCTTCTGCAGTGTGTTTATTCAGCGGAAAATCCAAATAAACTTTTGAAAATGTTCTGTTCTGTAGGCGACTGAGGCTTGGCACACATCTGTACTCTGAGCACAGTCTAATTGCGTTCATCTCAATATTTGTTTAGCAATTATGATGAAAAATCTTCTAACAGCTGCTGCGGTTTGTAATATAACATCGTAATTTGACTCGCAGAGCAAATCTCCAAGATTAAAATGAAAATGTAGAATTAGATGGGGACACTGTTGTGTATTTTCTTGGATATTCTCATGCGACCACAAATCATTCTACTGTACAAAAATCTTTTACAGCTAATCAAACCTCAAGAAGCTAAAAAAAAACCAAAACAATGAAATCACTTTTTTTCTCCCTTATGTTATTCATTTGGTAAAATATCTTTAGATGTAGAAGTTGCAAGAGAGTGTTGCATCTTTTCAAGAAAAGTAATATCTTGATTTATTCCAAATGATGAATGAGTTTTTTAGTTTAAACACAAGCAGTCAGAGTTTATTCTATGTCTACTGAATAGGGAGTCAGAAAGATTTAGATTATCTACAGTAACTGCCTTTGGTTTTTGAGGAAGTTGCCAAAATATTTCACAATCATGCTAGCTTTAGATCAAAGACCAGAGTGCGCATTCATCTTTCTTCCCCAGCTGGTGCTACAACCTCTTTATATTTGGATGTAATGTCTCAATTTCACTCCTGTGGAAATCCTCGCCCGAGCTGTAAAAACACGAATCACTAGCTTTAAGACAGAGTTGGATAACTACTGCTGCTCCTTCTCCTGATTTAATTTCCCTCTGGAGCTTGAAAGGAAAATTGTGAGAAGAGACAACTGTTAAAGTTATCTGACAGCGTGCAGCAGGGATACGCCGCGCTATCTCCATCGCTCTTGCTGCTGATTTCTATCAAACACTGGAGCTCAGCGAGCCTCTTCAGAGACTCAGACGAGAGATCCTCCTCATGAAAAGCTCAACTTTACACAACTTTCACCCAAAAAGGTACTCTTCATTGAAGGAAAACACCTTGATCCTGTAAATTTCTTTCAAAAATACCAAACAGGGGTTTCACTGACAGCAATGTTTATAGCATTAATGGTGCCAACCTTTAGCACTCCCTTGTTGTTTTCTTCAAAAACCCCTTTGCTTTTCTTCCACTCGAGCCCCATTTGAACAATAGAGTCCATTTTCCCCTCTACGATGCTGGAGTTCCTCCAGAGGTAAATCTATCAGCAGTGGGCCAAACAAAGAAAGAGAAAACAAGAAGGTTTGGACACCCTGCAGCACTAACTTGGCTCTACTATTAATATCAGCTTACATGCCTAGATCCTCAGCACCTAAGGCAGACAAGAGTAGGATTTTCCTCGACTAAACATGGCCTGTGACAGTGTAGGCAGGTGACAGCTTGACACGATTATATTTAGCCTGGAAAGCATGCTCAACATTATGCCTTCAAACTGCAGGATTGCTGCACCGTTGCCATCAGTAATGAAGATCTCATGTATGAACGAGGCAGCGCTTGCCTGTACAGTAGCCCACCTTGTGCTATTTACATCCGATCAATACTTTTTGTTTCTGAAGTTCCAAAGGCTGAGGTTATCAGTATACGCCACTGCCAAAGCCAAAGCTGAGAACACTTCCCAGTACAGGAAACCGCCTGTAGCGTGCCAACCTGGTGAGCAGAGGGACGGCGTGGCCTGCCTTGTGAGGGTGAGGTAAGAACTGTACTCGCCACCAGCTTGATGTCAGCGAGAGGCCAGGCTGCGGCTCAGCCAGCCTGCCTGAGTCCAGCCGGCTCGGCCCGTCTCCCTCTGGGTCTTTTCCAGGAAGAGCCAGGCATGATTCAGAGCTTCCTGGTCCAAGGAGAATGAGGTTCTTCCAACCCCCCCACTTCCAAAAAAAAAAAAAAAAAACACATCTAACATCCAACATGTGCCCACAAACACACACATCACTCAACCATCTCCCTGCGGACGGTGAGACAGCCAACTCCGTGCTGTACTTCAGCTTACATTGGGAGGAGGCCAAGTCAAACATGTTGATAAAGTCCAGAACAGAGTGGTGAGAGGAACATAAGAGAACGAGCACGGGCGCTGCAACACACAAGATGTGGATCCCGCAGCCAGGAACACTTACGAATAATTCCAGTTTGACTTATTTTTAACGTTCTGGCAATCGCTTCTATTGGGAAATAATCGCACCGAGTTAATTGTTGGCATATGGGAGCATGACAACGTCACTAAAATGAAGCCCGCAGGCAACGAAATGTGTGACCTGAAACACAGACGACCTTTAAACAAACGCTGCTCGGTCATACTGGACTAATTTGGAGGCAAATTGTTAAATAATCACCGAAGGGTCGACTGTAAACATCCCACCACAGAGCACAGACAGACATTTTCTGGCATTTAATAAATCTGGTTTCTTTACAACTTGAGAAAATAAGCGTCGCCTTACATGTTATGTCCCATTTCTGCACATACTTTTATTGGGTTTTAGCATATCTAACATAAATGTAAAGGTACATAAAAATCTGCTCTCTAGTGAATAAATGTTCTTCTTTAAATGATCGACTGTGTGGTTTGTCTGCTTGCAGTTTTATGGGCTGCATTTTTTTTGAAGCGCCGGAGCCAATAACTGACTTTACAGGACAGCTTTTCATCCAAGTCCTCCTCTGATGGGCCTGCAACACGAGCCTGGCCTCCCTCCCTCTCTTTACCACATCCTATCATCTCAGGCTCTACTAATACGCCATGCTTCAAGGGACCGGGTTTGAAACACACATTTGTTGCGTACACACATACACATACAGCTCAGTCAATTAGTACTGGCCCAACCTTGCAGCTGAGAGATAAATGGTGTGGGGTCTCAGCAGGCTTTTACGCAAAGCTGTGCTCCTTGTATGCCGTATGTAGAACAGCTCTCTGGAGGACGGCTAGCCCCAACAGCGAGGAAAGATGTGGCAAGTGCAAGGCTAAGGGGGTGGGGGGGGGGGGGGGGGGGGGGGGCTCAAAGTGCTTGGGCTTATATTAAAATATGACCACAAGGACCACCAAGTCCCTAATCAGAGATGGTCTGAAAAGCAAGAGGAGCAGACAGAGGTGGGAGGGCTATGTTAGGGTGTAAAGTTGTGAGCGGAACTTTAGGTCATTCTACTTAAACCCCATTAACCATGTAGTCCATTTGTTACCTGTCTGCTGACTGGGATCTAATGCAGCACTGCATTTTCTCAGTAGGGAAAAAAAAAATGTGGCCACACCAAGTCAGCTGAAAGTAAAATTACCCTTTTTTTGCCCTTAATTTTTTTTCTGTTTGTATGAAACCTAGAAAAAGAATGAAAATACTTTAATTTTTCTCCTGTTAGAACAGAAAATTAGAAAAGTAGAGCGTGATAAGGAACATCTGGTAACAAGTGTTCTGAGTATTTATGACTCTTGATTTTCCTGCTTCGGCGATGAGAAAAAGGAACAAGAATGTAGGATGCTGCATACAGTGTGTGTTCTGCAGCATTGCATTAAATATATGAAGAATCTATTGCTGTTTGAACAAGATTAATATAACTGTTGCATAAAAGTTCAACTCTTCCAAACTCATTGGATGCCACAGACTCAAAGGCTCCCAGATAGACTCTGTTATAGCTGTTATAATATTGCTACTTCCGCCAACAACTGTCCAAAAAAAACCAGCAGGATAAACATTAATTACCTTTTTCAGCACTTCATTTTTTGTCACTGTTAGTGATAAGTGGTATTCGGGCCTTGACGGACACGTTGCAACAAATTCCCCCTTTCATATATGTTTCATGCCAAACTCTACCCAGAGCAATACTTTGAAACAAATAAACTTTATTTGATGGAAAAACTCAATGTAGAAACAGTCATCCACCCAGCCTTTTAAAAACAGTCTTTATATTTAATCAAAAATGTCCCAATTAGCTGAGTTAACTGAGATCAGGTAGCTGTGCGGTGACAGTGAACAGGCTGCATCCAAATAATAAACCTCTCATTTTCTGGTTCCCTCAAAGTTTCTGTGGCGCCGAGCGCCGCAATTCAAGACACGATGACCATAGTTATCCATCGAGTCAAATATGAAGTTAACCATCTTGAGATAAATATTATTTTTGAACTGCTACGTAACAAAGCATAAATAATTAAATTTAACATGGAAGTAGTCATTTTAAATGTTGTTTTGTAACAGTTTTAAAAACTAAGAAAAATGCACAAACTACTATCCTCTGATGATTAGCAGCACTTAGCACAGAATGTCTTCCCTCAGTCTCTGCAGCAAAAGTTCAAATATAAAATATTTAACAAACTGATCATGCTTTCTAACGGATGGATACGATGATCCTTTGGGCCTTTAACTTCCAGGTTTGTACCATCTTGTAAAATGATGATTTCAGTTCCAGATTATTTTACAACCATATGTGGAATTTGTTTTAAGATCTGACAAAAGCAAAACAAAACAGAGCAGCTATACTGCTTAAATTGCTTTATTAGGAAACAGGAAGCCGCTGACTTGGGCAGGCCACAACAATAGTGTGCCTCTTCCTTTGTATTCACACCAAACCCGAAGAGCAGAGTCTCTGGTATGTGGTCCAACTGTAACCTGCTGTCTCCAGCTGTCAGAATGCAATGCTGAGGAAGTCACCGTGACGATCTAAACTGGATCCTCTGTATTAATCAAAATCCTTGAAAACTGATGGACAGTTAATTTACTGAAATAGTGCACCGTAGTTCCTCTTTCACTTTGCTAAGGGTAAAGATGCCTTTAACTGTTTCATTCTTACAAGTGATAAAGAGTCTGTCCTAATGATTCAGTGAGCTCTGAACTTTTAATCTTTCATATTGTACATTTACAACTTAATGGGATCTTAAATTGTACTCATCTAGAAGCAAGTTTAGAATCAGCGGCCTTGTAAAGGTACCACGCAGCATAACCTGCCTGTTGTACTATAACTGTAAGTACTGCATAAGACATGTTTGCTTATTGGAGGCGGCTGGCAGTGCTTACTCTTCACCAACCTTCTCCTGTTTCTCTTACTTTTACATTTTAATTTTTAATCTTTAGCATATTAGCTGGATGGATTACCGCCAGATGTTGTAGATTTTTCAATGCAAAAGTTCTGGGAAAGAAAAAAAAAAAAAAAAAAGATTCCATTTGTGATCATTCATTCATTCATTTTCCTAACTGCTTAGTCCAATTAAGGGTTGCGGGGGAGCTGGAACCTATCCCAGCAGTCTTCTGGGCGAAAGGCGGGGTACACCCTGGACATGCGATCATGTATGTTTTATAACACTGAAACCTGCAAGGAATTTCACACAGATACATTTCAAGACAACGTAAAAGAAGGAAGAAAAAAAAAAAAGGTTGTCATATTTAACCATTATAGTGTGAACGTGGCCTCAGCTGGAGGCAGGCCAAGTAGAAGGCCTCACCCCCATTGGTGTAGTAAATCAAGGGGCTAAGGTGCATTATCTGCAACAGCACAGCAATCCCTTAACACCTGACACACTGCAGTAACAAGCCTTACCCCTCACCAGGGCCTGTTGACATGTTATATATATGGCTCCCACTCCTCACTAACTTTTCATGAGACGTCAATCCTATCAGGGCACGCACACACCTGCGCGCCCAAGCTCTAAATCAGGCTCCGATGCCAGCAGGAAGGGGCAGATGCAGGTGTCTATATGATAGCAGCAACCACCAACAGCAAGATGTGAAAACGCATACACACCAGTGCACAATCTTACACTGCAAGGTGAAAAATTACAGCAGGGGAGGTACACATGGCCTGGTGGATTAACTGCGGAATAAAAGTGCTGATGGGCAACAAAAGAGAAAAAACAGCTATTCATCACCCTGGCACAGGATCAAACTCGCACACTCCTCAAATGCCCCCCCTTGAGTTATTGTACAGCAAGGCTCCGGTGGCAGTCCTGCAGATAACGCTGCCCTAACTGAATTGATTAAAGTAAAGCATCCCATCTTTTCAAAGATGGAGCGTGACTCTGTGGGAAAAATCTGGTGATATGTATTTAACAGATAGACTAAGACTCTTTTTTTTTTTTTTTTTTAACAAAAAACTCTCTGCGAGAGTTTTTAGGAAATAATCAAGCATGCAGCTGTCATGGGGCAATTTTCTCAAACAAATGCGATCTCTGCGATGTTGCTGTGTTTCTGCTGTTCCTGCATTTCTCCGAACCTTGAGGAAACAAATTGAGGGCACCAGTGTGAGACTTGGATGACTTTTTTTTTTAAAGTGTTACCACTACAACTATTCAACTAAATACTAAGGCACATAAATATTTCACACACCAACTGGAGTCACACAGTGTACACAATCTGGTTAGCTCCAAGGAGAGCAAGCCTTGAAACAAACGCAACCTTACAAAGCCAGTGAACAGGTTCTAGCATACAATTCAAACTTATCAAACGTTCAGTGAACCTGAGCAAGAGTCCATGTCTTAGAAAATTAATGTTTCTCTTATGTGTAACCCTTATTTATACCCATTCTCATACATGGACTTTGGCCCTTGCATTTCCTATTTAGACAGAATTCCTTCCAAATTCACACAACAATGTTTGAGGGCGTTTTGGGGGGAACTATACACACACATTTAGCTGGACTGCTCATTTATAGTAAGCACAATCCTTTGAAGCTATACCATGATGTAAGGTTGATCAGACTTTTTAATGTTGTGTAATACAACGGAAATTGGTTTTGTTAATGGTCAGAAATAACCATTTTTTGTGACTTTTGACTGATTTTTTGTGCAAAGTTTATAAATGGCAACATGAAAAAAACAGGCAAAAGAAAACCCTTTCCTTTTCATGGAAAATGCTGGCTAATTCATTGATGTATTTTTGGATTAAACTGATATAAATAGATAAATAAATAAACAATAATAATCAAACAAAATCCAGACGTTTCCAAGTTCTTGATGTCTTTCTTTCATAACTGTTCTGGATAATAGTGGCAAAGTATCAAGTGCTACAGTATTACAAATATCTTCATTTCCAATTGGAATTTTATATTGCACAACCAATCAAGTAAACAGTCAGGAGAGTTTACCAAATGCTTGAATTAACGGCTCTGCCTCAGACACTGACCAGACACGAGAGATGTCTGACTGGGTAATGCAAAGTATGGCACATTACAGGAGAGATGGCTTTAATTCCATTTTGTAAAGGCAAGAAATCACATTCCTATATTCCTTCCTTTGGCTAACCATCTCCAGCTTTAGTGTGCATTAACTCTGAATGAATGACTAAAGCAGTGAACCTCTCCTCCAAGCCTCCCGCACCAGACTGCAGGCTGACAGGTAGTTGTTTTTTTCCCTGGGCTGGGGTTCGAGGGTTGTGCTGCTGTGAATCCGGTCCAGTTTAGGGGTGGCAGAGAAAATTTTCTCACCCAAAGCCTCTTGCAGAAGTTACAAAAAGAACTGCATGGGTTGTGAATGTTCAGTTCCCTCAGGAAGCCCAATCACCGCAACGCTGCAACCACTGCTTCCCCCTTCAGGTCAGTTAGCTTAGCTTTTAGCTTCTTGTTACAAATTTGCAGCTGAGTGCATAAAGTCTCAACCTCCTGCAGCTGCTGGTGAAAAGTACGAGCATTTGGTTCTAATGACAACATTGTTTTCGTGTCAAGTAACGTGATTCATCCCCGTTGTCATTAAATTATTGGAATGACATCTTGAGCAGTGTTAAGAAAAAATAACATGTTAATTAGACAGATTAATTTACTTGCAGAAAGTTTGACATCCCAGGTTTTTTTTTCTTATATTGGTATCACTTCTGTAATGTCAGAACACCAAGTACGAGTACACACATAGTAGGGCTGGGCGACATAGCTGAAAAATTAATTCTCCGATTTTTTTTAAACCAAATCCGATTTCCGATTTTAATAGATTTTTTTCCCCTTACTGTAAAGAAAAAAATAGTAATAAATTATAAACGTCAAAAAATTATTCTTTTTCAAAAATGCTTTTATTGCAGTCAGCCTGAATTTAAAGTGCAACTAAACAAGCTTTGAAACAAGATTGTCAAAAGAGAGGGCAGGCGCTGCCACTGTAAACATTATAACAAACATCATGTTTGCACTTTGTGCATTTCCACTGGGAAAACTTTTGATCAAACATTTAAGAATAGGCCTCACTTCACTTGTGTAACTTTATTATAAAATAAAAAAAACTAATACATAAGAAATAAAAGTGCATCCTCTTGGAAGAAAAATAGTGATTCCTTTTAGAGTATTTTTTACATTGAATAACCAAACCAATTTCCCACTTTGGTAATGAGGAAATAAAAATGAATGGTTTCTTTGAAGTAGAACTATTATGTGCATTTCAGGCTAATTTATTTTTATTTCTGAGAACAGAAGGGCTGGGATTGATTGAGTTATTGTCACAAATCGCTTTATTTACTTCAGACCGACCCTCTCCGTAGGCTGTCAGATCAGCCTGTGGGCAAAACGAGTGGACTGAGACTCTTCCGCATTAAGCCCCGCCTCCCGCCACTCCACTACATCGGGAGCGCGCACCGCAACTGGTTTCGCCGTCATTGTAACATCTCATAAACAGAAGGATTAGGCTAATATGAACTTAATAAAAAACAAAATACAATGTCAACACATTGTATTTTGTAGGTTCCAACATGTAGGGCATACAGCCCTACTTTATCCGACATTTTCCACCCGCCTGATGTATTTCTACATTCCCTTGTTAACCAGTAGAAGGTAACCAATCACCGAACCTTATCCCCCGGGACGTTCTTGCTGTTTTTTGCTTGATTTACACATTTTTGGCCAGAAAGACAAGCCTGTCAGCTGCACCTGGCTTCAGACCCCTGTGGCATGTGACAAGGTCCCCTCCCACACTGAAAACCCTGCGTTTCCATGACACCTAGAACTGCGCAAAAACTAATGGAAACACCTACATTTAAAAAACAAAGTCTCAAATATTGCTAAAGTTTTTACGATCTCAAGAGGTGTTTTTTCAGACATTTCGATATGGAAATATAGTGCAAAAGTGTAATGGAAACACTTTTTGCGTTTATGTGTCCCCAGACGTGAAGTGGGGGGGTCGTGACCAGTTAATTCCCAGTAAAGATGGCACGGTGTGGGCAAAAAAAACCAGCAAATTTCAGAGTTTTAGAAAAGAAAGTGAGGTAGAAATGCTTCGAAAATCCGAAGCAAATTCTCTGCAGTGAGTAGAAAACCCTAAAATAACATTACGTGCCCACTTTGCATTAACTGCAATCACGAAACGATATGCTAATTTGATAAACATTGTTCAATGGAAACACCCTCAAATCACAATTGTTGTTTGTAAAAACTTACAAATATCATTTTTATTTTGCAAATAAAATGTAATGAAAACGCAGAGGGGGCACTTGTTTGTTGCTATCTGCCATGTAGTCTTTACGCGTGTCTGTGGGAAACCAGCAAGAGTGCGCTGACGTCACTATAAGGTATGGAAGCCCAAGATGTGATGGTGGGGCAAAAAAAAGTCCAATTTTCAAAATAAATCTTCACAAACAGCAAATTCGAATTAACTGATTAAATCGATTAATCTCCCAGCCCTAACACATGGTATCGGCGCGATACTGAGATCGGCCTTATAAATGTATATGTATACACACACACACACATATATATATATATATATATATATATATATATATATATATATATATATATATATATATATATATATATATATATATATATATATATATGTGTGTGTGTGTGTGTGTGTGTGTGTGTGTGTGTGTGTGTGTGTGTGTGTGTAGGATGGATGTAGCCTCCATGACGTTACTCGTAGGTTTCTGAAGAGCTTAATTGAAGCTCATTGGGTGGTTCCTACCATTGCAATCTTGTTAGCGTCACACATGTCGTCTCTTCCGGAAAATACAAAAATATGCAAAGAGGTAGAGCTAAGGGACTGTGAGCCAGGGGGTGTATGATTGACGTCTATCAAACTCAGACCTGCCTGTAGCTGAGAGCTAGCCAAGCTAACCCGGAGCTGACAGGAGCTAACCAGCTTCCAGAGCTAAATCACGCTGTTAACTGGCTAAAACGACGGTTGTGCTACACTTTGCTTTCTTGCAACAGGATATTGGGTAACCCATCAATTAAAAGTACACGCTCCTAATTATACTGAATTTTGACCAAAAGCCCAAAATCTTCAAGCATTAGTTTAATGTCCACAAACAAATCAAAGTGATAAATTGTCTCATTTGAGAGGTTGACACCAGAAAATTGTCTGGCAATTCTCCTACCTACTTAAGCTGCAACAGGCATAAAATGTAAGCTGCCAGCTATTAATTCTCTCTTTTATCCTTCAATAATCAAAACATCAAAAGGAGCATCAGCAACCATTAATATCAACTTGGGATCAGCTTTATTTAACAACGACAATGAAAGCTCTAACATCAGTACTCTAAAAGCTATGAAGTTCAAATCCCGCAAGTCAATGATAAAATGCGAGACGGCTGCGTGTGGATGTGTTTATGTCTGTGTACATACAGAAAGAGCTCAATGAGATCTTCTCCATGGCTTCTGTAGTACATAGCCCTACACAACAGGGGAAGAAATGCCATGAAAAAGGATGAATCATGGGATTGTATTCACATTAAAGACCCACTGACCGCCTCAGGGTTTAGGTCAGTTGTGTTGCCTGATCAGCAGCAGTGACTGACATTTACGACACAGTCACAGCACGTTTTTTTTTAATAACCCGATACCCACCCTTGTTTTTGTTTTATAGCAGCAAAACAATCGCTGAGAGGATTTTTTTTTCTCTCCCTCTCAATTAGGGATGAGAGTCAGCAGTGGCCTCCATTTCAACTCACTAGGTCACGGGGGTCGTCACGCCTTTTTAAGAAGAGAAAAGCCCTCATCGGAGCACTGAGTTTCTCTCCTGCCTGCCACAAAATGTCTCCTGACACAAAGCCCTCACACTCCTATCAGTGCTCTCCCACTGCTCTGCCAACAAATGTGACCTCGTTTTTTTTTTTTTTCCTCCCACTGCTAAAACAAAGGAAAGAAAAAAAAAAAATCTCAACTCACCTCTACCCTGCCAACTGAAATAAAATAAATAAATGAAAACAATGTGCACTGCAACTCTGCCAGACCACGTAGAGAAGTTTTGTTTTTTTTGTTTTTTGCCAACTCCTGCTTGAGAGAGTTTCCATGCTAGAGTTAAGGTGGCGGCTTCAACTTTATACCAAGTTTTGTTGAAGGCCTGGGGGGGGAAATGCTTTGCTGTTTATCTTTTGCTGGATGGTCTGAGCCAAGGTTTGTGAAACACTGCAGAAGCCCAACAGTGCTGCTGCTCAAACCTGCTGGAAGTAAAAGCAGAGCTTGCAAAGTGATGCCATGTCTTTGGAAAGCAAGTCACAAATGTGCAAAGACATTTCTTTTATTTATTTTCTTATGTCTTCCACCAGACTGGAGTTAATTAGACCTGTCTGCTTGAGCTGCATGTATAATTCCAGATGATTTGATTAAACTGCTACAACAGTTAGTTAATTACAGCTGTTTTTCTTTTGTAAAAGGTTTAGATATCCAGTTAATGGTTTAAATCATTTCCAAGGCAAAAACGTTCAAATGCTTCCAGATTCTTAAATGCCATGTTTCTTTATCTTGTACAGTTTTGGAGGATTTTTTTTAAATCTAAACATGCAAGCCGAGGACAAATGTTTGATCTGTGTAAAGTGTTTCTGGACATGTTTCCCATTCATGCCATAAATAATTAACCGACATAATCAATAATTCAAATACTTGCTAATTAAAACTCAACTTTTTAGTCATTTCTGTGTTAACGAAAACCTTCGAGGTGAGGTGCGGTCCCATCCATCTGCTCTCATGGGCATGCAACAATATGAGACGTGCACACACAAACACACACACCCACACACAAACACACACACTAAACACAAAAGTCTGCCCAGATTAAATAAGTGCGTGGAGAGCACACCCTCCCCACTGTGCAGAAGGCACTTTACTGGTTGATTTCTAGCCAGTATTTCCATCCCAATTATAAAAGCACAAGCTCCAAAGGGACAAGCAGGCGGGTGTAGCCTGTTGTGGGGGATGACCTTTGTGAACTTGGGGATGGGGGTTGAAACCAGGATGTGATCACGAGACCAGGGCCATGAGATGAGTGTATTTAGATGCAAGCTGAAAGAATGGGTGTAGATCTGTTTGCGTTTGAGGCCTGGGTCGACAAAACAAAGCACATCTTTTTTTTAAATTATTATTCAGAAAAAGGCAGACAGAAGAAATATTGCCTTATTTTATACAAATTAACTTCTAAAGTAATAAGGAAAAAAAGGAGATAGAGGATAACTGAGGAGGAGAGGGTGGGAACTGTTTGCAAAGTGGGTGACAGGCAGGACAGAGGTGTGTGTGTGAGGCAGGAGGCTGCAATTTCGACTCAGAAAATTAATAATTCCACCCCGTGCTGTGTCTGCACGACATTGAATGCATGAATTATTGCACGGGGAGGCTGAATTAACTCTATATATCAAGCCATGCTACACAGTTCAGGGGTGATGGGCTGTGTGCCTACGCTGAAGGGGGGGGGGATGTGTGAGGAGTGTGTGTCGTAGGAAGAAAGAGGAAAAAAAATAAAGTAACTCAACATTTCTATCTCCAGCCATTAAAGTCAACCACTTCTCTCTCCACACTGCCATAAAGCTGTCAAACAGACCTCTGATTTATTCTGCCCTTGCCCAGGCTCCTGTCCTAACTATCGCATGCTTCCAATTAATTATTTTTTTTGTTGCGCTTCATCCCGTCCCTGTAAATGTAATGAGATTGCACCACCGAAAAACTGCTGACTCCCGTTAATGCACAATTCCTTAATAATATCGGGAGCCGGCCGCAAAAGCAGCGAGGAGATTCGTCCTCGACCAATAATGGCGTTATGAAAAGTGCAGTTTTGTCACAGATGTAATTAGCATTATTCATTGCGACATTTTTCACATTTGTAGACTGCAGACAGGCCAACACTCAAATCTTTCTTACGCAAACACAGATTGCAGTGCAAAAAAGGACTCTTTGTGTCAAGTACAATCCTTAGATAGCGTCCAGCCTGCATCCGTTTCTCCACCTACTCTTAACCCAATCAGTTGCTTCTTTTTACAGAGACAGGGGAAAGGTTTGATAAAGGCGTGAGCTCATGTCAAGAGGAGCGGAAGTCCAGGGAAAATTGCTGTCAGTATTTACGAGGGACTCCTCCAAGGTGGCTGAGGTAAGCAGATGAGATCAGATAAGTGGCAGTAATTGCATTTGGTCTAAGATACAGCATCCCAACCTGCAAACAAGGTCAGCAATGCATGGCTAATTGAGTGAAGAGTTTAATTACACCAATCATAACTTTCAGGGGCATCCAGTAAACAGAAAGAGATAGCGTCTTATTGGCTTTGCTGATTAGTGTGATAGAGCGTCAACCATTGAGGTTGCAGGTGCACGGCGGGAGGTATTAAATAGACTGTTCTGGTCAAAGCTAAGCACAGCTGGCAGGTGTTGGCTTGGAGGGGGTTTATTACCCCATAAACTATCTGAGACAATTCATTCACAACGTCTTCTGTGGGCAGCAAAATCTGCTATTCGATTACAGCTGAACCTCAACACAGGGAGACCACTGAGGCTTGACCCATCGTCCTAATCAGAAAGTACCACGTTGACTTATCCAGCTTCTTAGATAAATTGAAAGTAGACATGTAAACATAGTGAGATGGAGGCTGATAAGTTCTCACGGTTGACTGTTTACTCTGACCGGTACAAGTGGATTCAAACAGGCTGCGGTGATTGACTGACATGTTTAGAACAATTACAAGCTCAAGCGAAGCGAGCTTTTCCAGATTATTCAGAGTGTCCTTTGTGTAAATTGAGAAGATTCATTAGGTCGCTGCACGGAGGATTTCAGGCCTGTGGTGAGCCGGGGACCCAGCCCAACTGAAGCATGTCGAATTGATGGGAGGGTGTTGGGGGGGGATACCACTGCTACTTGGATTCATTAGAACCTTAACAAACAGCACTTGGTTGTGACTTTGTGTCTGTGTACAAGACATATAAAAAAGAAGAGCTGGGTGTGGTTGTGTGGTTTTCTCTCTCTGTTATATTTCATCGTAGCAGTCTGCTTTATGAGGCACCAAAGCTGACAGACTCCTTAAACAACTTTAATGAAAGTGGGGATCCAATGGCCTCGTGGGAGCAGAGGTGCTACAGAACAGACTCCAACAGAAAACCTGCCACAGTACAAAGTTTTAAGTATCAGGTGACTTTGGTAAAACACCCAAGTTTCTTGGCTTAAAAAATGTAGCAAGGACTAACAGAGTCAGTGATGTAATATAGAGGAGTTTGGGAAGAATATGCACTGACTGAATGATAAATATTTCTATGTGAGGTAATAAAAATCAATCCTTGTTTAAACACGGTGGTTTTTCTCTTTTTATCACCAGTGTTGCTCTGGATGTGGCTGCTGGCTGCTTTGTACAGCTATAATGAGATCAATCTGAGAAGTAATGAAAGTTCCTCCATAATAATCTGAAATGATTGGTGAGATTTCTCTTTAGCACACAAACATACACCTTAAAGTCACAGTACATAACAGCTACAGTCGCAGTATGTAACAAATGAATGGTAAATAACGGTAAAGATAGGAAAGAAATAAAATATCTGTCCTTCAAATTTGATTAGATCATTTTACAAGAAAGGAGGGCAGACCAGTAAGAAATTAGCATCTACTACTGCATTTTACTGCTGCTGTTAAACCTGGAAGTAAATATGGAGGGACACATGAATCAGTAAGACACAAAGATTGTAAACTCCTTGCGACAGGCTACAAAACTTAAATCTCTTCAATAGGGGTGGGAAAATCAGATAAAAAAATCGAATATCAGGATTTTTTTGTTAAAGTTTTTTTTTTTAAATAAATAAAAATAGTCCAATATAAAACTTTTGTCATTTTTTTGTTTTTATTGATCTTCTTACTTTTCTTCTTGGGCATTATAGCAGCAGAATGATGGTCTGGCAACTGTATTGTTTTTTCCTAATTGAAATTAGGTACAATGACGAGCAAAAATAAGTTTTATACATTTTTTTGTTTTTAATCTATAAAAATCAGCAATATCAAAGAATTGTAAAATTCACAATTTGGAATCCGTGCCCAAAAAATTGGAATAGAATCAAATCGGGACAAAAGCATATTGTCACAGCCCTACTATTCGAGCGACGGTCAACTCCGGTCCTCGAGAGCAGCAGTCCTACTCGTGTTGGGAGTTTCCCTGCTGCAACACAACTGACTCAAATCAAACTTAATCAGCAGATTTGTGCAGAGATGGACATCAAACAAAGTCTGCTAAATACCCACCAATCTGAGTCAAGTGTGTTGCAGAAGGGAAGCCCACAACACTTGTGGGATGGTAGCTCTCAAGGACAAGTTGGCCACTGCTGGTCCATTCAGCCAGTAATGTAAATCCATTTAGTAAACTTAAAGTGCAGTTTTGAAGAAAAGTTTTCTATCCTTTTTTTTAAGTTAGAGGCAACTGAACAATGTTTTCCCCGCTCCTTTACCTTCCCACCTACTGATATTTGTCGGAATGAACGCCAGTTAAGGGATTGTACATAAGCAATTGTTAAATTCTTTCAATATGTGCATGAGTGGTTGGGCAGAGCACTAAAAATGTAGGCAGGGTGGGCCAAGCTTATCTATCATAAAGAATGGTCAAGCGGGTAATATGCTAAAAAAAAAAAAAAAAACAGATAATAAAGGTAGGACTGTCACTTCCAGGTCATTAAACTCATCTAAGAACTTCACAGTGCAAAAAAACTTCATCAACACATTTAAAACCCATTTCTGCATTTTTCATCAACGCCATTCACCTTGCATTCCGCCATTCCTCATATATTCATTTGTTTGTGCTGACTTTCCAGTCTGGTGTTAATGGCCTCCAACCTGCGGGTCACTGGCGTAATTCAGCTATCTGTGCATTGAGTGTATTGTCTCACTCCAACATCATGGAGCCCCACTTCAGCTGGAGCCTGCAGCAGGAAGTGAATTGGTTCACCAAAGCTACAGAGCAGAATAACAATGACAGCTTTACAAGCTGCAGAACAATGGTGAAGTTTCACTGGAGAGGAAGCGGAGTCTGTAGTTCAGTTACTACGAAAATGATTGATTTTCCTACGTTTCCAGCAATCCCTACAAATAGATCTTGGTATGGGCAATCTTAAACAATATATTCAAATATGGTCCTATCCAGGTTAAATATATCCTAAATAAAAGTACAAATGTACTCATACTTTATACATTCCTGTAAAAGCATCACTGAGTTCATTGAAGAGGTTTAATAATTTGATTCGGATAAAATAACCACATTTTTAAATGTCTCTGCAACAAGCAGCTGACCGCAACTGTAAAAGAAAACTAAATGGCAAAGGAGAAAGTCAGAGCAGGCCTTCTGGCCTCAGGTGGCCTCACAGTGTTTACAGGGGCTGCTGAGCATGGCAGAACCAATAAGAAATGGGATTTACATCCAGCAGCATTCCACTCTCCTGCAATGAGAAAGGGAAGCCCAATTTGCTTTTTAGTGAGGAATGGACATCTGCTGCTTTATTGATCTCTGGGGTTATGAGGAAACTAATCTATCCCATAGCACATCTGCAGCAAAAGTCTTCAACCAGCTCGCTTTACACAGCTACAGCTAGGCCTGTTGCAATGAGCAATAAGTCAATTAATCGCACGATAAGAAAAAATGCACGCAATAAGTTTACTGGACGCAATCATTTTCATTTGTCTTTCTTTTCTCTCTCACTCACTCTCTCACTTTGGGTGAGTAAGTGTTGTAAGACAATATTAACTAAAGACAGGCAATACAACAAGCTTCCATCTGCACATAAAAACCAATCAACTGCAGTTTTCCTAGCGCGGAAAACAAGACTTTAACAAACAGGCTTGCAACCATCTTCCCAACAGTCCACAATCACTGCGGTGTTTAACCGACAGATTAAATACAAACAGGACTGTGTAACATGGTGTGCACTCATACAACATGGTTGGTAAAGCTATGCTGCACTTTAATATTGTTAAAAAGATGACATTTTGAAAAATTCTTGAAACATTTCATGTTTCTTACATGTTACAAACAACAATTCCACAACTTTACAACAACATGAAAAATGACATTTTACCAGTCCACCTCTGGTCAAGTCCATACATGTCCCCTTCTATAAGCTTGACCGTAGACTATGTAAGTGTGTTACATAGTGCTTAGAGACCATATGTACCAGATTACCACGTTGCCAAAACCAGAAGAAATCCCGATCTGTTTTAGCAGACTGAGCACTGGATGAGTCTCGTCTGCATATCGAGCTAAATGTTTTTTATAAAAATTAAAGTATGTTGATCTTAGAAAGGGTGCACTTGCATTATCATTTGGTTTGGTTTGTTGACTTTCTGTCCTCTTCCCCCCACACAGCAGAGGCAGATGGCTGCCTGTCCTTGAGCCGGGTTCTGCCGGAGGTTTCCTTCCTGTTAAAAGGGAGTTTTTTCCTTCGCACTGTCGCCTCATGCTTGCTCAGGATGGGAGATTGAGTTGGACCCTCCAACTCAATCTGTTGGTTTGCTTTTATAGGCTATTATGAATTGGTTTTTATCATGTTTTCTTCTCTGTCTGTAAAGCGTCTTGACATGGCATTGCCGTGATTTGACGCTATATAAATAAAGTTGAATTGAAAATTGAATATTATGGCATTATTGTTATTTTAGTTGAAAATTGTCTCAAAATAGTCTCAAAACAACAACAATATTACAATAATATTATCGTCTATCGCAATAATTTTTGAGACAATTAATCGAATGGCAAAAATTGTTACCTTGACAGGCCTAGCTACAGCCACACACCCACCCCTCGTACTTCAGTTAGGCCAACGCTTTAAATCTAGAAACTTCTCAATCCACTTCTCTCTCGGCCTGTATACCTTGGATGTCGACCCTTTACCGGCGGAGAAGCGAGGCATTTCCTGTCCCCATCTCGCCAACTTACCCTCACCCCTCCCTCACATCTCTCCTGTTTCATTCGCTCCTCAGATCATTTCAAAGAGCCCTGGAGATCAAAGCTGGCCTGTCTTTCAAACTGGACAGGAATGGTGGGGGGGTGGGGGGGGGGACGTATTTAGTTAATCATTTATTTGAAAAAAGGGGGGAGAAAGGAAAAGAAAACCACACCCCTGATCCCCAGTCTCTGTCTTACCACTCATCTTTTTCCCTTGCTATCTGAATCCTCCCGAGGCCCCGTCTTCCACCTCTCCAGGCACTTTTTAATATGCAGAGAAAATAAGCTGGCCGTCCTCTTCAGGCGATGGATGAGTGGGAAAGGCCTAGGGAATATAGTTCTGCTACACAAGAACATTCGCTTCTGATGGATTAACCCCTCCTGCTCCGAGGTATGAAGGACTGTTTGAACGTCGTCAAGCTCAAAGTGTGTGTGTCTTCAAATGACAGACGCATACCTCATTAGACATGATTTAGATTGCTTTGGGAGCTATACTTACAAAGTGTACTCACTGCCTTTTATTGCTTCCCAGCAAACACAGAATACATCTTTTTTGATCTGCGTGTCGTCTGTGAACGACATTACAGCGTGGAGTGGTGCAAATCACTCGTATACACTGATCACAGTGCATCCTGTGCTAAATCATGATTAGTGTCAAACGCATTCTCTGAATGTGAGGTGAGCAATCTGTCTCTGAGTTTGCCACACACGTCTCTCAGCTGACCACCCGCCAACAAGAAGGGAGGTGTGGGAGAGGGGGTGACCCTGCCAAAGGGCTCCGTCACACTCCCTGCCCAGCAAATGGACTGAGGCTCGAGGCAGATAATGGCATAATGAACCCACTACAGCCTGGAGTGACTTTTTTTTTTTGGGGGGGGGGGGGGGGGGCGCAGGAGTGAGGAAGGATGCAGCGATACATATACACACTCACACAGAAAAGGACGATAACAACGACGATGACATGTCCATCTCCATCATTCTGACACCGTCTCCTAGCTACCCGGTGATATGTGTGAGCTGCCTGCCGACACCACAGCCAGGCATTAAATTTTGCAATCTCTCTTTATAATAGAGTTTTGACTCAAATGTCAAAGTGAAAACTGACCAAGCATACATGTTTTTTTTCCCTCTTTTTTTTTTTTATTTTTTTTTTATGATAATACTAAGTTATTTAATAATAAACCTCTCCTGTCCACACAAGTGTCTTGTTTTGTCTTACAGGAATATGTTGACATTTTGAGAAACACACCTATTTGCTTTCCTTGAGGGATGGATGAGAAGGTCAGCCCGTGTGTGAAGGATAAACATGAAACCACAGGTGGGAAATGAGTTACTCAGCTCAGCATAAACACTAGAAAAAGGTAAGCAACATCTTATGGGAAATGATGAGCAAATATGTAAGAAAAAGATCTAAATTTTTCAATAATTATTTGACTTAGTAGGGAAAAAATATTTTTAAAAATTTGTTTGGTATGCAGCATTTAGGCAAGAAGAAACTGGCGTGAATTGTAGAAAAACACAAATCTATGAATAATCTTACATTCATTCAGCTTTCATACACATTTACAACTCCAGAAGTTTCATGTATTGTTAGGCTGAGATATGATAATGGATCAACATGGCCTTTTCATTACACTACTGTCCTGGTCCAGTACCGGTTCTACAACGTCTCTGTCTGGTGTTTTAGTAAACACATTTTAGTCATTAACGAGTCCAAACCGTCTATCAAATACCAAATGTCTTTGAGCCTTTTTTCTTCCATTATGACAGATGCCGATTTCTCTTTCGCTGTCTGGCCTAAACGTGTGTGTGTGCTTGTGTGTGTGTGTGGAGGCACTGGTGTAGATCTTTACTGGGTGGTCTAGTCTGAAAAGAGGTGCTCACTGTGACTTTCCTTTCTCATTCACCTGGGACATTGTAGATCTTTCAGAGTTTTTGGTTGTTATTTTCTCCCTGAGACGTGAAGAATGAACCCCACACGGGGAGGAGAAGGAAGGAGGGAGCAAATTAAAACAAGAGACGCAGGAGGGAACGGCCCAGATGAGCCTAGAGCCTCGTCGGTCAGGCAGAAGTGGGCCAAGCTGGTGTTGCACTCAAGAGATGACACACATAAAGAAAATATCCCCCCAACAGACTGAAGATGAGTGTTCCAGCCTCTCGCTTTCAGTCGCTCTCTTTTTCTCCCTTTCTCACACACACACACACACACACACACACACACACACACACAGACACATGCACCTATAGAGTCCTCCTGGGTCCTTGCATTTCAGAGCTGCATGCTGATGTTGTGAAAAATGCAGCTCAAACATCAAGCTGACTCGACAAGAATGAGACGGCTTAATTTCAGGAGAATGAAAGGAGGTGGGCCATGGGTGATGAAGGGTAATGGCATGAAACTGTTTGTTGTGTTCCTACCTGAAAAGCTGGCCTGTGATATTTACTTCAAACGCTGAGCAAAACTGTGGCAATTTGGGCTACGAGGACCACGTGTATTCTCATTTTTAATGCACTTTTTTTAATTAAATGTTTAAGTAAAAAAATCAGGGGAAAAAAAATTAAATCTTTAAAACCTGGATGGAAACTGCTGAAGACATTTTTAAACTATTTTAACGATGTGGGATAGAACTTGGATAAAAGTGTGTTTAACTTGCTTGAAGTTGTAGTAAATTTACATACTCCTGTGGAATGACACTTGTAACCATGTAAACACTTAATTCCTAATGCAAATTTATATTTGGAATTAAACTTAATTATGATGTAAGTGGATGGTTTATTCGCATTTTAATTCTAAACTATTTAATTCCTCTGTCATGTAAACCTGAAATCCGCTCTAAGTTAATTCCGGTCGTTCTGCACATGCTCGTTACCTTGTCCTGTCCGGTTAGCGCGTTGTTTTGCCTCCCATGCTCGGTGGTCTTTCTTTCGTCTCCTTCTCAGTTGCTGCAAAAAGTGAAGTACTATGCTCGTGTTGAGCTGGTACTTCACATTTATAAAAAATAAAAATAGCTGTGAAACTGGTACTTATTATGTAGTTTTTACAAGTTACAACTGAAAAGACGGGAAGCAGGGAGCCAACTCTGTTTATTTCCGGTATACGTCATACGTCACGTGCACCCTGTGACCAATCAGAACCCTTCCCAAACCCGCCGCTCTAACGAGGAATTAAGTGAGACGTGTTTCATCCGGAATTATTATTTTCAGGTAAACTCGTGGGAGAATACATTAATTCTGAATTATTTAATTCCAAATTATTAATTCCGAATGAAAAAACATCATGTAACTGTAGCCAGTGTGTTAAGTAAATCAACATTAAAAATGGCTAAAGGTACAGCTGACTGGATTTTATTTTGATCCTACAATTGTTTGTCACAAAGAGAACCAGTTAAACCACAAATCTTTGCCGCTAAACTTAACACGACAGCCTGTAGACATAAAACCAAGAGACAAGTCTTGTGTGCAACAGGAAACATAATTGCAGCAGTCTCAGTCTTCTGTTTGCTTATTTTTACTCTTTTATTATTAAACTTGCCATTGCATCCTGCTACCATGCACAAGGAAAAGATTCGCCGGCTGCACGCCTTTTATAGAATGAATAAATAAAAGGCCTGACAGGCTGATTTCTATATTGTTTCAGTTTAATTTCTAAAAATTAAAATCAACTGAGAGACCCCGTCTTTTCCCATTTTCATACTCAGCTGTAAAAACTATTGGAAAAAAAAGTCCCTGACTTTTTATATCCTAAACTGTTCAAGAGTACAGGGCTTTATCCTGCTGTCACTGGAAATTTCTCAGTGCTATGTTCATGGGGTATTCACTACCAAAAGAAGAATAGGAAAAAAGAAAACAAACTGTTTAGAATAACAGGGACCACAAAAAAAAAAAAAAAATAAGGTCATGTCAAGGCACAGTAAAAAGTTTTCCTCACTTACAAGCCAATTCATTGTAATCTTCTTATAATCCAAAATAACCAAACTCAATATAACTCAAATTAGTCCAATTCATTATAAATGTGTTGATATAGTGTCAACTTCTTATTAAGATCCCATTAAAAGGCTTATAGCTATGCTCAGTCAAGCAGTGTATCCTTAAAAAATTGTTTTTGCTTTGCTTTGACTCGTTTTTCAATCACTTTATTATGCTGCAGGATTTAGGATTGATGAAGTTGACCAACCAGACAATCTCACACTCTGCAGCAGAACATCACGCTACAGTTAATTACAATTTAATACATGCTGGCATGATTATTTTAGGATGGGAGTCCAGCTTGTATGCAAACCTTCTCCGTACTGAAGAGAAGATCGCTTTTTTAAAGGCCCAGTTTTCTCTGATTGATTAAGTGTTCAGAAAACGGTGGAAACAGCCACTCAGACTTTTTTTGTAAAAACAAATGACTTGATTTCATATGGATATTTAGCTTTGCATAATTTTCACAGGCAGACAAGGATAGCAAATATAAGAATGGCAAACAGAGGGAGAACAAGACAAAAGGACAGAATTCCATCTTTAAGCAGAGATACCTCCCATGTTATTCACATTTATGTAGAATTTATCATCATATTGTGCTCTGCAAACACAAATTACAGGTGGGTTTCTGCCTCAGCCATTAAAGTTCTCTAAGAGTAGAAATATTCCAGTCACTCTGTGCAGGTCATATGAAAGAGAGGACAATGGCTGCCACTTAGGCACAGGTTAATTAAGCCATTCAAGGGGCGACATCTTTAGATCTCCACAGGTTAATTACAGAGCATAATACAGGCATAAAAAGAAGCTGTTTGTTTTCACTTGAGTGGATGCAGCTGTAACTTCCAAACAGGTCATGGCATTTCTGTATCTAAATCATGGTGCACTTCGTACAACAAGCAGCAGATTTCTCTGGATTTTTGCCTCTGGTCAGCTGCTTCACTATTTTTAGACATCAGTTCATGTCACTCTGTTAACTAGAATGGAGATTTGGCCTGAGCTGCATAAACATCAACCTTTTAATTTGTCCCGCTCAAAACAGTTGGTCACCAAGATGGCATTTATTCAATTTTTCGTGACCACAACCTTGCACGCCAAACAGATAAAAATACGTCTGAAGAGACGTCAGAAAGAACGTTTGAGCAAGATGAATCATGGAAAGGCGTAGTTAGGCATGCACGAATCAGGAATGACAAATGGCAAAAAGTCAAGTCACAAGCAAATGCACACAAACTTAGACATAAATCCTTTAAATGCCATTGTCAGATTTACTACAAGTATATCAAACACACAGGAACTGTAAAAGGTGGTGTTAGAACTTGGATTATATTTCTGATATTGTAAGATAAACAACCTCATCTTAAGTCTACTTTATAGTCCTGAAGCTATCAGAGCTGCAACATCTTTACCGTAAAGGGAAACAACATGTGGTACACAAAAGCCTCGAGCAAAACACTGCATATATCTAACAAGAATTAAACAAATCAGTCTTGCTGGACTTGTAAAGTTGCTTTATAAAAAAAAAAGTGTCTTACCAAGTGCAACTTCAATGGACCCCAAGAGGAGCCCACTGTCAGAAGCAAAACCATCAAAACACCCACATAGAAGGTTGTTGATCCACCTCAACAGTATATTCTGACTCTCCCTTTTTCTGACATTTGGCACATTGTGTTGCATTAAAGTATTGCTTTTATTATTGCTGTTGTAATATTTAACATAGATAAAGAAAAATGTTGTGTTCTCCATTTTCCCCCAGTTAGTTCGCCAATGACATTCAGTCCTCGTTGTAGAGTGCCGTTGGTTATTAATATATGTTCTCCAAGTAAATTAAGACAAAAGGGCTTGGTTTAGTCAGAAACCAGCAGCACTGTCTCCTTTGCAAATGAAGCTCCTAATGATAAATAAAGTGAATTTGATTTGGGAAAGCAGAAGTTTCTTCTAGAGGAGTCACTTTCAATACATTATCTACTGCCATGGAGTGTGCCCCCCCCCTCCCCCCCCAAACATATTAAGTACAGTAAATCTTACTTTTGTCAGAGCAAGAAGTAAGGGTAAACAAGTCTGTGATACCATATTGACAAAGGGATCGTGGCCACATTCCCAAAAGACTTACAATGAGGCGTCAGATGCTCCTTATTCAGGCCAATCCCAGGAGTTCAACTGCTGGGTGGTACACCAAAGACTGGGCTGTGTGCTTTCCAGCAGCACCCAGTTTGGGCCCTAACAGAGCTGTCTGATCACATTTCACAACATTTCACAACATGGCCAGGGTAACCAACAGAGCAGAACAAGGACGGGCTGGTGGCCCAGGGCCCAGAGGCCCACTGGAAACACCAAAGGATGCTGTGCTGAATTCAGCCTGGGCAGCAGAAAGAAGAAGCCTCACTACACATAAACCTCTCTCAGACATTGTAAACAGCCCTAAAATATATGTCAGAACAATAGTTTTTGAGCTATGAAACGTGCTTTTGTTACAAAACAGGATCTTAACAGTTTTATCTGGACGCATTTTCCAGATTTATGTCGCTATTTTGAATGTGATTAAGAAAAGAGGAATGGAAACATTGTCAGCCGTTTCTGTTCTGATCAAGGAAACAAATTCACTGGCCAGTGACTTCCCAGGTTTAGTAAAGAAAATATTAAAACATTCCCAGCAGTGAAGGAAATTCCAGAAGAACATCTTAAGCCACTTTCCTGTGATGCATCTCCATCCCAGTTTCTGTCTGCAAAAACTATTTCTTCTACTTAATCCTAATTGTGAGCAACACGTAAAATGATGCAACCTTGTTTATTCACTTCAAATCAGTCCAGGAAAACATTTGCAAGTCACGTTTCTTTCTGATATCCCTGTTGTATATCAAAGATGAAAACTGAAAAGGAAGAAAGAAAGAAAGAAAAAAAAGAACACAAACAAGACATGACCGTGCACTATTGTGGAGGCAAACCATGCACAGTTTAAGTACTTAAATACGTATTCAATCTTCTGGCCATTGTACTTTTTCACTTCACGCGATGGTTTTCACTTCAGAGTTGTACAACAATGTAGTAATACTGCCATTGTGCCAGAAAGGTAATTCAAGGACCAAATTACATGTTTCTCCATAAATAGCCAATCTGAGAAGTAGCTACACTGGAACACAGCAAAATAGCTAGAAGAGGCTCAAATAGACTCCAGCATATACAAAACAGAAACTAGAGAAACCCATAAAAATGACTAAATAATAGGATTTTTTTTTTTTTTTTTTTTTTGCTTTTCACTCTGCAACAGTTTCTCCATAAACTGTGCAGACAAAATCAGTTTAGTGGCTTTAAGTGCCGAGGTGACTTTTCTTTCAGCGAGATAGCGCACGTCTCCCTCCCTCCTAAAGTAACACCGTTACCTTGAGAAAGCGGAAAGAGAAATTTCACACAATGGAAAGAGAACATTTTCCATCAGTGGTAAGACGATTATTGTTGTTGTTTACCATCTGTAAGAAAAGTGACTCACACTTTCACACAATGAACTTCGAATGAACCGAAGCTTAAAACAGATGAGGTGGGCTGAATTATGGATGTCAATTATCCTGGCTAAAAAAGTCCACTGCATATTATCAACTATGAATATACAGAAGAACAAACTCCAGGGGCGAACCTTATATATTTAAATAGATATGTAAATGCAGAACATGAAGGCAACATTTTAGTAAACACAAACTCAATTAAAACTTGTTTTTGCAGTTGACACTTGTTCCCTAGAGATGCCGTCTTAGCATTTGAGAATTAATACAATGAAATGCAACAGGTTCAAATAAAACAGCATCTCTTTACTGAAATAAAATCAATGTTGATTGGTTTGTCACGTCAAAGCAGGAAGTTATGAAGCGTCAAATGTCAGAAGCCCAGAGAAATTGGCTTGTCACAGTTCACACAGAATGAAGAGCATACAACGCTGAGTGCTCTGCAAAGGAATTATTTGTACATGACAGTGAAGCTATAAAACCCATGAGGACTGCAAACATGTGTGCACATCTCTGCATGAAATCACAGAAGGCTCAGTTACCAGCAAAGGAGGCAGCTACCCCGAGGCTCCCCAGCTCCTTGCAGCCGTTGCGTTTCTGTTCACCAGGGTGTAGTCGATGACTTCACTCGCTTTTAGCCTGGGGATTTTCTCATGTTCTACCACAAGCGTCAAACGGCAGACTTACTATGCCACCAGTAATAAGACCTTGCCAGATGTATATATTTTTGCCATGCTAGAGTCAAAGGTTAGCGTGATAACAGGCTTTACATAGGCACTGAACCCCAAGCTGTTTTTTGTCACCACCATGGCCGTCAATCTGACTTAAAGTCTTTCTACACACAGAGCCCGATACCTTAACTGAGACATATTCACTTTTTATTTTTTAAATTAAAAGGAAAGCTTCTGATGAAGAATAAATCTGCAAGTTAAGTCTTTCACACATTCTCAAACAAACAGAATAATATTTGTGCTCGTCAAAACAGCATAACACAGCAGGGAAAGAGACGTTAGTGCAATTCTGTTAGTTGCATCCATGAAACTGACAGTCAGCAGTCATTTTCTGAATCACTTAGTCCAATTAAGGGTCGCGGGAAAGCTGGAATCTATCACAGCAATGACACAGGGTACATCCTGGGCAGGTCGCAAGTTCATCACAGGCTCAAAACCGAGAGACAAGTAAGTCACGCACACATTTTGTCATAAGTGGTGGTGGAGGTGTGGACCCAAATGCTGGAGAAGGGAGCCAGAGATGCAGAACTTAGAGGTTTTATCCCAGAATAAACTGAAGGCAGAACTCACGAGGGAAACATGGTCTAACACACACACAATGATGCACCAACTAAAAACAGAAACCAAGCCGTACATATACACACAAACAGAAACGAGACACAGGTGGAATGCATCAGCTAATTGAGTCCAGGTGAAAACTATGAATGGGAAAGCAAAACCGGAAACGAGACATGAGGGAACAAAACAGGGAAAACTAAAAAATAAAACAGGAAACCAGAACTAAAGAAAACATGAAACATCTCATTGTGACACATTCACTCTTGGGGAAAATTTAGAGTAACCAATTAACCCAACATGCATATCTTTGGACGGTGGGAGGAAGCCTGGAATAGTCGGAGAGGACTAACACATACACGGGAAGAACATGAAAACTCCACACAGAAAGGCCACCATTCGACCCCTTACCCCCTCAGCCAAGGCCTGAATTAGCAACCTTGCTGCTGTGAAGCCATAGCACTAACCACTATGCCACTGTGCAGCCCAAAGTAACTGACGGTATTAAAATGATATTAAACTGTATTAAAATTTTAACAGAATTTGTCATAAAAAAAACAAGGTTCTTAATATTATGTAATAATAGTGTAACAATCATTTGTGGATATCTGCAGAACACTGACTGCCAGTATTTGTATATTCTTCTAACAGACAATAGCAAGCTACTGAAAACAAACATTTCCTTATCATTTGGGTATTGCTGTTTTCAGGTGATTGGTCAGGAAGTGCAGGATATGCAATATAAACTCCAAATACAACAATCAATCTCCCTATGACCAGTTTCAGAGAGTCCGTATCAAATATGATGACTGTTTGGGACACAATAACCCATGAACCTCAGACTTCTGCATGTCGTGAGGAGAGTGATATATCCATGTCATAAATGTAGAAGCTACTGAAATAACGGGAAATAAAATACACAACTTATAAAAAGGTAAACCCTAAAAAAAACTGGAGGCTCTTACTGAGCTGCACTTTGATTAATTTTCTTTTAGCTTTTATGTGGACAATATCACCCAAGCCAATGCTAAAGTGTTGAACAAATTCCTATATTATGACCAAAATACTGGTTTTCCAAACGAGCATGCAAGAAATGTGAGCGAAAGCTGTGTATATTGGAAGATCAAAATCTTCCAATGACATGACAGTTTTTTGCAAATGTAGTTCAGAGGAAACCACCAGACATAAGAATGTGACACAAAAATCTGATCTTGACCAAAGGGGATTCACAGTATATTTAAGGACCCCTTTAAAATTAAGCCAAAACCCAATCATTAATATCCTATTTAAGCAATAATGGTAATAGAACACAATGAATCTGGCAAAGAGCCCTACAGCAATTTGGAAAACTTGCAAAACATTATTGGAGAAATCTTGTAGCCCAACAAATAAGTGAGATCATTTCCAGTATCCAGCTACAAAAGAAAACATAATGCATGTCATGTATTTCCTGCTAAACTTCTTGAACAGAAGCATAGGCTAGTACTACTAAAGAACTGAAGTCTTAGCAGAACTGGAAGTTTTTTTTTACTTTGAAGTAAACACAACACACCACCTGCAGAGACAGCATTTAGTTCAGTTTAAGTGTGAGCATGAAGAATGAATGAAAGATGCCATTTACCAAACAAGACATGCAGCAGAGGGTCGAGTTCTTTAAGAAAATAAAATAATAATAATAATAATAATTCCTGCATTTTCTCAGCCACCTTTGCCTCCGAGTTTCTTTTTGACAACTTTGAATTTTCAGCCTAACACGCTATTTATATGCAGGGTGTGTAATACAGGAGGATGAAGAGGAAAGTCGGGAGAAGAAGCTTATGAAATATTATAAATGAACAACTTCTATTCGGCCCAAACGATTTGAGTTTTTACAGATTTACAGTAAACTGAGGGGTCTAACTAGATTTCTTATTGTTCATGAATATAAAATGTACAGACTACTATCAGGATGAGGAACCACTTCACCCAGAGTAAAAAACAAAATGTCTCTGAGTGAGATTACCTACCCCATCTTTAAGTGATTTTCAAATTAATTCCATGTATAGGGGGGCATCATAATTAGATACCTTTTGTCCCAATGCATTCCATACTCTGGTAATAGGTTAAAAAAAAGTGCAAAGCCCCCTTTTTTAAATTGTAGGTGCTTAAAAATGGAGAATTCTGACCAGTTATGGTTTTGTAAATAAGAAAATAACATCCATACAAGGCCATGCTTACATCCCACAGTGAAATGAAAATGTAGCAGAAAGCAAAAGACGGTTTGACACCTTTTCCTCTTTAATGAGTTTTAGTGGCAAAGCTCATCTTTTTTAACTTGAGGAACTCCAGTTCCAAAAGTACTCTCCTTCCACCAGAGGAAGGAGGGGAGTACCAGGAGGATAGAGCACAATCGGGTTGCAATGCTGCACCACACTGAGGCTGCCTTCTAAGGTTAAACATGTGGAGGCACAAGATAGGGACAGCACACCCAGCCTCCATGAGCTTCCCAATACTGACACCTGGGAGAGACCAGTCGGGAATGATGTCCTTCATATGATACTAAAGTTCGACCACAAATTGTCATTTTACATTAAATGTAGCTCAGGAGAAAAAGTTGCTTTTCTTTTACTCATTTTATGGTTACAATATAATATAAGCCAAACTTGTTTTGAGTGATCCCGTTGCCCAACGATGAAGAGAAAGAAAAGAAAGAGATACTGATTAAAATCAAATGTTGCTTGAACTGTGGTCAGAAAGATATTTATTCCTGGTCTATATAGCCCTACATGTAGGCATTGCTAACCAACTGTCATTACAGGACAACATGCAGTGGAGAGTAAGACTTTCCGAACAAGTTATAAACCTCAGAGTAGGGCTGGGCGATATGACCTTTTAGTAATATCCCGATATTTTTATGGCATGTCACGATATACACTATATATCTTGATACTTACCTTAGCATTGAATTAATGCTTTGGTGCATACAAACACGTCAGTAAGATGATTTTGTTATCTATATTAAAACATAATTGTTCATACTGCATTAAGATATGCTGATTTTAAACATTCAGGCCAAAAGGATGAAATTGTCACGAAGCAAATTGATCAAAACTGTATTTATTGAACAGTTAAAGCAGTGGCAGAAACATGTCATTTTAAATTTGTGTTACTACTACCTTTGGTGGCGACACATTTGCGACATACTTTGCATACGACAGTTGTTTGGTCAACATCCTCTCTCCAGTATCCAAACCACCGCCACATGATGGATCCGTTACTGTTTTTTTTTTTTTTGTTTTTTTTAAACAAATTCTTCCTCCGTTTTTTGTAACTCGCGCTGCTAATGCTACCGGAGTTCTCTGCTAGAAAAGCTGCTATTATACGCTGCCTCTCATGACGTGGCACGTAGCTCACGTTATGTACGTAACTAGGTGCGCTTGCTTTAACTCTCGGTGCAAAGCGGTGCAGAGAGTGAAGGAGTGAGAAAACCCTGCCCACAGCTAAAAACAACTGTGTGACAACAGGGATACTCGAATATGACAAATATAGACATTTTCTATATCCCACAGGGGACTAGCCACGATATTTTGAGTATATTCAATATATCGCCCAGCCCTACCTCAGAGCCCCATTATAGACCTCATTGAGAGGAAGCACACATGAAAACAGGGTCACCATAATCCAGCACATGCATGTCTCAGCCTCCAGTTGACCTTGGATGTAAGACACAACTTGATTTTAAAATAAAAACCTATTTTCAACTCAAGTTTCACTAGTTATTGTATTTGAGGCCTAAAAGATAAAGAAAGATTGAATACAATGCAGAGAAACTTTTAATGAGATAGAATTAATAATAGAGCCTCTATTGGCAGGGCTCCAGCTTGACAAATGGTAGCAAACTAAATGTATATACACACACTGTTGTGCACACAACTGAAAATCATTAAGCAATCCAAAATCCATCTCCACCATGTTTCACTATAACTATCACTCTTTTACAGTCTACTTCTTGTCATCTGTTCCATCAGAAGCACTGTAGCAAGAGGAATGTGAACACATTACTGGTCTGCAGCTATGGTTTTGGCTGAGAACATTATGGAGGCTCAGTTGCCAACTGTCAAACGTCAAGCTGTCTTTTAGCCTTCTCAATTGGATAATTAATGTTGCCATCAAAAATTACACTCTGCAATAATTTAAAATTTGCATGGACTTCAGTAAATCATAGCAGGAGACCTTTAAATCTACAACACTGAGTTTTACTGGGAACAGTAGGAGGCTTTTTTTTTTTTTTTTACAACAGGAAGCAATGACCCGTGATTGTGGAGCTGCCATTCTCTGTAGGAAGTCTGGCACAATTTTCCTCCTTAGCCTTACCTCCTGGTGATTAGAGGAACATCTGCAAACACAAGCGACCCTTTCTGCTTCTCTTTTCATATTTTACACAAGCAAACTCCAGGAATCATTACCCAACATGAGCTCATCATTAGCACATTCATAATTCACTGTAATGGATTATATAATTGCTCCATTAATCAAGAGAGCCTCCACAGCATACTTTCCTATAGATTAGCTTAATTATAGGAGATACCACTGTTTAAATAGACGTTCTGTTTGCATTAGCTGAATTTAAAAGTGTCTATTTTCTAATGTGGGAACTTGCTAAAGTTTGAAATCTGCTTGTCAACATTTAATGCTGAGTTCTTAAAGAACACTCTCAGAGGGCATTCACACCAGGATAGTCTGGGGGACTTGGTACAATCAGGCAAAGATTTTCAAAATGTTTCACACCTTTACTTTCACACCTTTTGTTTGGTTGCATTTCAAACTGCACTTAACCTAAGCGGACCAAACAGCCTTGGCAATAGGGCTGCTCGATTATGACAAAAATTATAATCACGATTATTTTGACTGAAAATGAAATCTCGATTATTTAACACAATTATCCAGTATTTTTTAACACTGCGCGTCGTGGTGTTCTCTACTCCATGTCACAGATTATAACCGTCTAATGCACTATTCCGAGTTGTTTAATCCACTTTTACCGCTTATATAGGAACTATTTTATGTTGGCCACGATGTACATTTTCGATGTACGTTCGTTGATTAACGCGTTGCTATGGTAACGCCCTGTAACGAAGGGATATTACAGTGTTTAACTCGCCAAACTATGTATACGAAAATAATGCAGCCAGTTTTCACTGACAATGGTATAAACTATGTTGTAGTAAACTTCCACAACCTACTGCAGTTATTCTGCATTGACCTGCAGCCGGAGCCGACTGAGACTGGCCGCTTGGGAGTGCTTTAGGATGGGGAGAGACTCCCGCTGCTCGTTCGTTACAGTAACTGCAGAACAATATGTGCCTTCAAGTCAGTCACCAAAACACATATATACATACATATATATATATATATATATATATATATATATATATATATATAAATATGTATGTATACATATATATATATATATATATATATACATATATATATATATATATATATATATATATATATATATATATATATATATATATACACACACTTACTTCTACATCCCCCTTACTAAAGTTCCGGATGACAGTACTGTCCTTTAGTTTGAGTGACATTCAACTACTAACACTGAGAGATACTCAGTGTATTCTGGATAGCTCATCCTCATTAAAAGGTCAGTGACACTCAGAGACCCCTATAGATCCATTAGAGCACTTACTGTTGGGAAGAAATAACAGGCTTTGTTGTAAAAAGACATTATTACATAAGTACATGACTTTGGAATTGCAGAAATGGCAGAACACCTATCAGTAATTTGTCGGCCTCCTCCCCCAGATTGTACTTAAAACAATTATATTTTATACTTTTCCTTCTTCTTGCTCTTACAGAGTGGGGAGTGGGTGAGCCTTAAAATTATTGTGCATTTTGTACTCATGTATATATACAGTAATCCAGAATAAGCCTCCAATCCCAACTGAAACCGAGTTATTGGTCCCTTAGTCTGTACCTACACAAAACAAACAACTAAATGGTTTGTGGTTACTGTCAAGATGCTGGCAAAGCTTCACAAGGCTTAAAGCCTTCTGCCAATAAGACAGCCTCAGCCAAACATAAAGATGGAGAGAGACACACACACACACACACACACACACACAGAATAAAAGATGGCAAGCAATGTTTTTTTCCATTGTGAGACATGCCTATGTAATGCTAGAAAAAGAAGAGGAGCTTACACATTCACCTCGCTGAAGTGACATTTAAATAAGCAGGAGCCATTTTCTTCCTCAATCCCTGCATCCCCCTCCTCCTTTTCCCGTTCCCTCTGTGCCACTGTAATTTGAAGCTGTCATAAACAAATCCTCCTCATAGACCTTTCCAAATGTCAGGTTCTGTCAAGCAGGATGACGGCTCCCAAAAAAAAATAAATAAAAAATCAGGCCCTTGGAAACTTTTGTCAGGAGTTCAAGCACATGCATATTTATGGGCATTCACAAATTCACTTCGCACAGTAGCTGGAGTGGAGAAAGAACCGACTGAGCCGCTGATCTGACAGTTACTTGACTCCACATTTTACAAGGAGTGTCCGGCACACATAAGCACATTCATTTTTTAGCACTGCTTTATCAGTTAACAAATTTTTTCCTCCAAGAGCACAAAATCATTTCAAAATCAATTTCCCCTAAGAGATGTCGCTGCGCCCTTAAAACAAAAGAGTTCTGCCACCAGAGTTACATTTGATTGCAAATTTTGGATAAAACACACCATATTTTGTCAGTTTCCAGGATGACAGCACCAAACATCTTGATATTGCAATAAACTTTCAATATATCAAGCAGGTCACATGAACAGTAACTTCCTACAGGTGGAAAGAAAGATTAAGCTGATAATATATGAATTTAACTTTTTACACTCCGCAGAGCTCAAAATACCACGCGCAGGAGCAAGTTCGTGCACATGAAATTAGAGTGGTGCACGTAATTTTTGATAACACATGTCGAATGGTGCCTTTGTTCTTGGCTGACTCATTGATTAATAACAGAATAACAGCATGTAGCATTAGCAATCAGGTTTAGAACTCACTTTCACCCACTTCTACTGAACTCACACGTGCGTCAGCAAAACCTCAGAGCGCAGAGCTCCACCAAAGCTGGTCTACAAACAAGATGAACACTCAAACATATGCTTAACAGCCGGTAACATGCAGTGTTGCCAACTTAATGATTCCACCACTACATTGAGTAAATATTAAGATCCTTCTAGCATCTCTTTCCTTTAAGAGACTGGCAACACATCTAGCAATTGTTTTCCTTCCAGCATTGGTCGGAGCAGGAGATGTTTACATCTGCGACACCCAGACTGAAAATGAAATGGACTCAGCACTTAATGTCCATTAATGAAGGTTGTATTTTAAAAAAAATGTTGAAACTTAAAAACCTTTTACTGTAACATGTTGTTGACTCTCAAAAATGGAGCTGGGAATGGTGATGTGTTATTACAACTTTAATGGGGGGGGGATGGAGGTCCTGGCTGAGGATGGACATCCTTTTGCTTCTCAACTGTTGAGCTCACCTGTAGATGTGCTGCTGCAGCATCACTCAACAGATGAACGTGTTGAGAAATCCTTCAGTTTATGGGGGTAAAACAATGCATAGAGCAGAGATTTTTCAACAGAAATTTCTTCCCTAAACAACAAGCCGAGTTTTTACAAAAAGCCTGCGTAGGTAAGAATCAATTCAGCAACCATGCATTCAAATTCCACATAATTTTAATATCCCCTGCCACATGGAAAGCTAACAAGAAACCGTTAGCAGTGTGTGCAATCTATGAGAGTCATTTTCCTTCCCTGAATGTGAGAGAATAAGATGGAGGAAAGCAAAAGGAGCTAATCAACTCTTCAGTGGCTTATCATGAACAGTCTCCCTCTACTTTGGTATGCACAAAGGGCACATAATATCAATGAGTCAACACACTGCTACAGCAGAAGTGGATCCAGACTCTTTGGCCATGAAAAGACAGAGATCTTATAGGCACGTGCAAGATTAAATTAATTTTGCAGATGAACTGCTTGAGGGATGAAGCGTATCCTGAGTTAAGACACAGAGTGGAGAAAATTTGAATGCCAAGCAGGCAGAGCAGGTGAGTACTGGGAGGTTTGAGGTTCAGCAACTTTGACTGCACATTGTATCAACATGTCCAGAAGGCCAGACTGGATTGGGGTCCTTTACTACCAACTTCACATATTTCCTCTCGGTTGCCTTGCATCAGGCACAGGATCTGAGCCTGTAATATGGCTGCCAGTGAAGCAACAGCCATTTAATAACAATGCAATAGTTCCCCACAGCAGTGGTCCAGTGTCGCTCATACACCCTGCCGTGTGCAGATGGTACATTGTCTGTGATTTACGAAAACACTCTCCTTTCCTGAGATGTTTTCTTTTTCTTTCTGCACAACACACACACACACACACTGTGCCCTTTTTGTCAGCAATATTAAACTCTCATCTTGACAGAAACAGCACACTTTTGCTCCGCAGCCCATACAGTGATATTTCGTAACAGGTCAGCTGAGGTGGCCGCCTCCAGAGGTGATCCGAGAGCAAGTCCATGTTTGTATGTGTTTGTGTGTGTGTGTGTGTGTGTGTGTGTGTGGTTAGCAGTAAGCTTCTTGCATGTGCCTCAGCCTCCTGCGGTGGGGGACATCTGGAGGAGGCGTTACCATGCACACAGAGAAAAGAAGAAGAGTTCAGGCCTAAAATATCATCCTCCAAGGACAAAACAGGCTGTTATTAAAATACAATCGGGGAAAGCGGTGGTCAAGATGTACTTCCATCCAAACAGCTAATGCCACCATGAGACAGTCACCTTGCCAAGTTCGCTTAAAACTCGCCGTCTTCATCAGTGGCTCATCCCCTGACTCTGCTGAGTGCAATTAGGACACATTCTGATGAAAATAACCCATAACTCAGAGGAAGGGAAGAGAAAAAAAAAAACTTCGGAAGAAATTTCACAAGGTAGATGTTCATTATGAGCCAGCAGGGAAGAGCCTCCTCTTAATAGAGTGTCAGCTATAAACATACCTCATCATCAGAGAGCCTGCCATTTGATCTCACCTCTGGGGGTTCCGCGCTGCGCATCTTCATTCATTTCTTCTTTGTTTCACTCTCTGTTTACTCAATAATGGACTCTGCCCAGAGAGTTGTTAAAGGGGAACAAAGTAAGGCGCCCGACACTCTGCTGAGGCGGTGATTAACGAGTGAATTAGAAAACAACTCCGGGTCACCTTCTTTTACATTATGATGGATGATCTAATGTGAGAATCTGATAGCCTTTGTTATAGGTGAGCCAAAATCTGGATCGCAGGTGAAGCGAGGGGACTGCATGCATTTACAGTCTGTTTTCCAGGATTCTTCCATCAATTCACACCACACTGTAATTAAAAGTTAAAGGGAATTTAAAGAGCATCAAAGTCAGATGCTTGATGGTTTTGGAAATAAAAAGCCCACTGATGAGCGTGCACGCAACTGTGTCCACAACTGTCAGTAAAGCTGTAGCTAGCGCTGCCCTATTTTAGCTGCGTGTATGCCATCTCTCCTGTCACAGGCAGTTTTACAAGGCTTGGAACGAGGACTGCCATCTGTCCCACCTCTATGGGGTGCACAGAGGGACATTTTGCACAGTTTTGGTATGCCTGACTTCCCCTAATGCTGCACAAATGTTTAGATGCATTACATAAGCAGCGAGACCTTCACTGGGGTAGAACAGGGATGGTGATGGATATGTGTAGAAAAAGACAAGAACAGGAAAAGGAGGAAAAGAAAAAGTGTAAAAAAAAAAAAAAAAAAAAAAGCAGCTTCTGTTATTTTATTGCTATTATTAATTTCTTTCACTGACTAGTTGCACTTTCAGGGCTGCGTTGGCGTTGCTATACATTAGAAGCAGGGGACGGAATATGTTTAAGGAAGTCAAGTTTGAAAGTAAATGCCAAGACTCCACACGAGTTATTTTTTAACATGCTTGAGCGAGGACTTGTGCAGAGTTTTCACAGCTGCAACACATTTATCTAACACCAAAAACTCAGGGCTAGAAAAGGCTCACACAAATGTGGCCGGGTACTGAATGAGTAAGCGTTCATGTTCTGCATTTGCTGCAAGATGCTACTTATAGAAAGTGAAGAAAAGTCAAACTTTTTCCACTTAAGATCTGAAAAAAAACCCCACACATATTGTAAACTCCCCAAAATTTCAAAGATAAAAGTTAACCTGCTGCAAAGCTTGAAGACGGTCAAAGTGAGAAATCAGTTTAGAAAAACTACTTTAACTGGCGAAGCTGAACTGAGAAAGGATGCAGCCTGAAAATAAAAAAAAAAAAAGTTCACCATGCTTTGAAAGAAAAGGTGAAACTGAGCTCAATAATAGTAGCTGCTGCTGGAAACCAGGAAGAACAGCTTCAATGCACAGGGCACTGAGTGCACCGCAGCCAAAAGGGACATGGGTATTATTTTTGCCAAGGGGGGGTCAAGAGTATTCAGTAAACGTACTCGCCGAGTTTAAAAGTCATTCAGCAGACACCAAAACAAAATCGATATAGAAGACTGCTACAGACTGCTTACAAAACAACAGCATAGAAATTCAGAAGTGACACATGACAGAACATTTTCCAAACACTTTTTTTTAAATTAACAAGCTAAAAGCAATCAGTTAAGTCCTTTTTGAAAAACAGCACTGCACTCAAGGTAAAAGCGTAACTGAACGAGTGTAAAATCATCATCACCTTCTGAATGCATTAACATATTCTCCATCTGTGTCTAGTTTTTGTTTTACTGAATAAATGTATCCATCTGCGTCTGCCAGAAAGCTCACTTCGTTTTGCTTCACTCTTCCACAAAGCAGATTCTTCATCCACTGTGACATCTGTCTTCCACAGCAGGATAAAGCCCCAACACAAGCAAGAGTAGTCTTCCTTCAAGTGACATTGACATGTAGAGACATGAGAAGTGCCATCGCAGGACGGTTGCAGAACCATGAAGAGACCCTTCCATATTTATTCACTGTTAGTCAATCCTGGTCCTCAGGATCTCTGCTCTGCGTGTTTTTGATGTTCCATCCTTTGATACATCTGACTCAATAACTCATTTGACCGCTTGCAAAGAACTTGTCAAGCAGTTCAATTATTGTGAATCATGTGTGCTGGAGTTGGGAGGAACCAAAACATGCAGGGCAGTGGTCTCAGAGGAGCAAGATTAAGAAACACTCTGCTGGAGCCAGTTCCAAAACCTACGTTTGAACTGAGCTCAAACTGGAAAAAAAACCCACTGAGACCAAAAGCTACTGGCTCTTCTTTGTAAACAGTGACCGAATGACCTAATGATCAGACCACTGAGACCATGATGTTGCATTTCCAACTTTTTAGATGCTGGACAGCCTGATGGGTTATCAACCAGTAAACCAGGTAAAAAATAAAAAATAGGGAATTCAGCCACCTTTAGCTTGAGTTGCTGAAATGTAATGTTACCTGGCAACCAATTTAAATTTAGGTAAGCTAGCTTTATCCAATTAAATTAGCTCTATCATATACATATACTGTTTATTTTGGTCAACCTTAGGTTATAATCAAGCCTGAGAACATCAACTTCATTTTTTCTGCTGGAATGTCAAGTTAAGATTTTAACCCCCCCGGACTAGTTGCTCCCAATTTCCTTTTTTTTTTTTTTTTCCCTTTTCTTCTTATTTATTGAGAAAACGTATTTTCTAAGAAAAACAAAAAAAAAAACAGATCAGGTAGTAAACAGCATTCCCCAACTCCCAGTTCAAGCATAAATGTCCATAAAGTTTCTTTACAATTAAAAAAAAAAAAAAAAAGCAAAAGCAGCGACATACTGATTAAATTTCTTCCATGTACTCAGTGGTTTTTAAAGTTTTAAACAACTTTTCATCTATGTTTTCAGGCCCCCTTTTAAAAAAAAAGAACTTCTGTTTAACACACATCTTCCCTTTGATCGCAAAGATTTGCTATAAGTGATCTGCAGAAAAGCTACCAGCATCACCCTCCCCTTCCTTTATAAAGGTCTGCATCCCAACCACTCGCTACCCAGAAACTTATCACTGATTTTATCAGTTCCTCATACTGCATACATAATGTCAGGCTGAAATGTATCTTTACTGGTGATGTATGAAAAGCATGCATATCTGCAGCAACATCTCAAAAAAATGTATTACAACGATGAGCAACAGTTTTATTACCTGGTCTACCAGACACACAACAATAAGCTGCAGATGCCATGTAGCAGAGCTGAGTATGACCAGGCTGCTTCTACTCACTAAGCAGCAAGGGATCTGTTTCTATGGTGGTCTTCCTCCTGTCGTGATAGCATGCATTACAACAAGTGGTGGACTTTGATTTTCCTGGAACCACCTCCCATCCTGAGTTTGACTTGTTTTGAAAACCCTTCATGCATTTAAAGGCTCTACATGCTTCCATTTGTGCATTCTGGTAAGAAAAAGCTCATTTTCTCTCTATAACAGAGGAGTAACCCCCTGAATTTGTATTCAGTAATGAGACAGATATCTGAGAATGAGGGTGAATTTGTAAGCGTGCACCGTCTCCCTTAATTCTGTTTAGTAGCTCTGTAAACACTTATAAATGCAGGAGATCGCTACAACAGCCCCCCTGCTTTCACCTCTCATCAGGCTCGCACATCTCCAAAGAAAGCAAGGGCAAGAGAGGAGGAGATATTGCAAATCACATTATGGGACATGAAATTAATCCACCCTCCCCAAACATTTGGCCTTCACACAGTTTAACCTTGAAACAGCTTGTTATTCCCTTTCGATGAGGACTTCACGAGACCCTCCCTCCTTCACATCCAAAAGAGCAAGTTTAACATTACAACAATGACTCCGCCGAGGTAATTATTCAACAGGATCCTTCACCGCGCTGATGATACGTTGTAATTTCATTTCACTTATGTCTGTTTCATAATGTAATACACAATTGAGCAGGGGCACTTTACATCCCAAAAGACCACTCCCTCCTTAAGATAGTAAAATCCTTTTGTGCTTGCCTTTGAGAAATCCTTGGTGGATTATGGTGAGTGCAAATTCAGAGGCACGTCAATTAATATGCATTAAATGAAAGTGTATTAAGTTGTAAGAAAATAATTAATAACTCTAATAGCTGTGCCGCCGCTATGCTAGGCGGCATCTTGCCTTAACGCAAACAAGACTGTCTCTGACATGGCCAACAGGGGCAAGCGTAAGTGTTACTTGACCTTTTACATAGCTGAGAGACTATGTGCTTCCACTTTATTACACCGCCACCTCTCTCTCCCCTGATACTAACGTAGCGCGGTGCAAGGTAAAAAGCACAGAGTGGCTGTTACATTCAGTCCAATAACAGAGGGGGGGGGGGAATCCTATCTGCTCGCCAGATAACCACAAGATTCAGCTCTTGGGGTTTCAGCCAGAATAAAATACATCTGTTTGTGTTAGAGAATACTGTAGATCTCTTATACAAGCCCTATCGCTGGATCGTAGCCCTTTGTAAAGTACAGAGAATGGCTCTGGCGCAGGGTTCCACTTTCTCATTTACAATGAAAAAGACATTCATGGTTCTAATTATCCTTTACTCCCGAGTAGCTTCAGAGAACACAATTGCTGCTGCTGTCAATGAAATTATAGCGATGGGAGTAAGCAATGACAGCAGAGAGAGAGGGAGAAAAAAAAAAGCTCATAGTCCCACTCCCATCTTTCGCACACAAACACACACTCCTACGGCAGGAGAAGCCGGAGACGAAGAATGCTGCGAGAGAAGAGAGAGGCGAAGAATGGGAACGTTGGGTAGAGAGAATCTTTTAGATATCGTATGGTTTCTAAAAGGAAGACACGAAGCTCCAGCTGAGTATTAAAAACACTATATCAGAGAAATGCCAAGTAGTTTTCCAGCTGTTTTAAAGTTATCCACTCTGACCGAGCGCAATCAGGGGCAAGGTTTCGATTGGTTTTCTCTTTCTACCTCCATGTTTTTTTTGTTTTTTTTAAAGATATTCTTCCAAAAAAATGACCCCGGCTTTCAGCTAAATCAATCTTGCCTTTAGTTGGAGATAATGAGCACGTTCAGCGGGCTTCAAATGAACACCGCTGCTCCCGGGCTCCTCTGCTCAACACAGTCACATCGCACAGACACTTTTGAGGAAGCCATGAAGGAGAGGCGAAATCTCAGCCTTCAGAGACCAATTAAAAACACATATTAAATTGACCTAAAAGAAGTGCGCTAACACGCTCATTTACAGCGCTGCCCCGTCCCTGAAGCGTCACTTCCTTTTTAGATTCATCCCAGTTGTTTTCAACCGACAAACAAACCACCTTAACTGACTGGGAAGCATCTTTCTAATCTCTACAGGGTTTGAAGACTACGTCGAGACGCAGTGAGCACAGACAGATGTGCTAATTTTCCCACAGTGTGAGTTCAAGCTCACTCAAAGGACCTGTGGGCTGGCTTTACCAGCTCAGTAGGGCAGTGTAGCATACATTACAGCATCCTTTTTAAAGACTATAGTGAATATTAGATCATTACTATCTCTGCTGCAAGAAAGATTTGCTACAAAGAAAACAACTTCACAGAAGACCGATACGGATTCACTTTCTCTTTGTGCTTATTATGCCTGAAATATTGCACTCAAAGCGGACGATGCAGTGGATGGATTTATGCCAGAAAAATGCTCCGAAGACCACTCCAAACCCTTAAAAACTAGTCCATCTCTGATGATATTTGAGGTTTCACTTTCAGTCTAATTAAGCAGTAAGTGCACTCAAGAAAAAAAAAAAAAAAAAAAAAAAAAAAGAGAGAATGAGAAGTTTGGGCAGCTCTTCAACTAGCACAACCCCAGTCAGAGTTATAAGCACGACATATTTAGTCCCACAGCCCAGCGGGTATGCAGTGACTCTGAAACATGCTCCGTCTCGCTTCCACAGCACTTCCAGGGAAGCCGCCCTCATAAATCCCCCCTCTAATGGTTGCTGGCGAGGGAACTTTTTAACACAGAACTTAGCAGCCACTGTTATTCACCCCGCCGAGCGAGCGTCTTGGGATGATGGATGGTAATAAATATTGCAGGGGGCTAACAGAGGTCCCCTCAGAGACGTTCAATTGCCTTGAGTGATAGGGTGCTGCTCGGCAACACAGGAGAGGATTGGCAGAGGGCAGACTCTTCGCCAGGTCGACCGAAGGAGTCTGTTCAATTTCCTCCGTGGAAACGTGACGGTCCTTGCTCAGAGTGGTAAAAATGATTCATAATGGCAAAACAAAAAGAAAACAAAGTGTTTCTTGCTCAGCTTATGTATGGCAGCTTCATTGGTTATGAAAGAGGAATTGATCCACCAATGGGGGAATGAGAAGTCCAGCGTGGACCTGTAATAATTGTCAGTGTACCTGGCATGAGAAGAAAAAGACTTGTTCTGACCCTTTCCGTGCTGCTCTTGCGACTGGGGCTGTTAAATTGAGCTTTTTGACAAACTGGTCTGCCCAACCTCTTAACCACTTCCCTGTCAACGGCTCACCACAGAGCAGATGTCCAGGCTGCACACATCTGTAGTGGCCTTAAAGTCCTTCAGGCACACACACACACACACACCCTCCTCCTCCCTCCTTGGTGTAATACATGCACAAGGGTGCTCATAATAGAGACAAAGAGCTGCACTCCCAAGGTCATCTCTTATTTAGCACGCAGACAGCAAATAATTTGCATCGATCATGTCAAGATTAAACTTGACACGATCTGACGGGAGGATGGAAATCTAACATTTCGGTGTAACTCGTGTTCTCCATCCCACCGCACACAATTCCTGGTGTTATTCTCAGAGTCGGTGCTGAATTAATTGGTGTATAATATGTAAGAGTACTCACAAGAGTGTGTAATTAACAAGTTAACACGAGGCAATTAGCGGCTCATTCATACACCGGCTGCTAAAAGAAGATGGAGTTTCCTCACCAGCTTCTTTTGAGTTTCAGCTGTGGCGCCAAATCCTCGCTGACAATAACAGCTCTGTAAACTTAAAAGCTGCAGCAGAAAAGATTTGTTCCAAGTGATTCCAGAAGTGCCGGATACTCCAGGAGATCACGTCAATGGGGGGGGGGGGGGGGGGGGGGGGGGGGTTTAATCCAATGAATCAAGAAGATGTCTAGCTCAGTTTCACTGCACTTTTCCTTCACTTTTCAACTTTCCTGCTCATGCTTCTTGTCACCTGACTTCACTCAGCAAGCTGCACATCCCTTCATGCACACTTAACCACAAACTCCTTCCAGGTGTGACTCCTTGGGAGGCATCACCATGCACATGTTTGGCTTGATCTATTCCATCATATGTTGACTGATTTGTTGCAGTTTCCCCCAAAAAGCTCCCCCAGAGAGTTTTTAAAATTGTGCAACAGCATGCAAGGTGTGAAAGGTCAGTGACATCTGATGCGCACTGGGCAGAAGATTTAGTCAACTTTTTTCTCTGTTTTCCTCCCTTCTTTCTTTATGTTTGATTAGACGCCCATGCTAAGCAGCATGGGATTACACAGGATGACGTCTTCCTATCCACAATAACTCACTCATTCGGATCAAGCATGCGATATGAGAGGATTTATGAGGGAGTACAGTCTCGCTGCAAAAAGCTCAACTCCACAACCGCTCAACACACACACTCTCTCTCTCTCTCTCTCTCTCTCTCTCACACACACACACACGTACACACGCACGCACGCGCGTACACTCCAGCTACTAATGCACTTCCTATTTTCTTTTAACAGACACACACAAACGCACACACTCCGTACGGGATCGTTGCGTGCAAAACCGACATAGTCCCTGCGTCTTGGCTATAAAACCCATCTCCGTGCCAAAATAAAGAAATAAATAAAGGTTAGAATGTTTGCGCAGGAGGTTTAAAAACAAGGCAAGCTGTTCGTGTTTGACAGGGCAGCTTTAACGTGGTCAGGAATAAGGTCTGTGGACGTCCCTACCCACCCGTCCATTCCCCATCTTCATGGCGCAGTAAGGTGGACACACATGGCCAGAGCTGTATGCGGACCTACAACCCGGCAGCAGCCGGTGCAAAAGTCGTTTTTAAAAGCCCCCAAAACTGGATGAAAACGTGGAAAAGCGTCCTCTTACCTGGATGAAGGATGTGTAATGTTAAGTTGAGAAGGCGACTTTTTTTTTTTTTTTAGGCACCCGGCGGCGGCGGCAGCATCATCCGCGGCAGGACAAATGTTTCATACGAAGGTTTCTTTTTTTGGGGGGGTGGTGGGGTGGGGGTAAATCTGATTCCACCTTATTAATCCTGCGTGCGGCTTCTTTCCAGCAGGCGGGAAGAAATGAGCTGATAGCAGGGGAGGAATGGCCGAACAAGGAACAAGGCAGCGATGTGTTCAAAACCGAGTCCTTGTTTATTAAAATACGGCGGAGCATAAACATCGAGTAGGTGTCTTAACTGTTTCACCGCTTTATTTTTTTCCTCCCCCCCTTCTCTCTCTCTCTCTCTCTCTCTCTCTCCCTGTCTCTCTTTGGCTGTAGTCTGTCTAACTCTTTTTTTTTTCATCAAGGCGGGGTCTTGGGTCGTTTAAACCAATGACATAAACCAAGACGAAGACAAACCCCCTTCCTTCCTCCTTACTCCTCCTCCTCCTCCTCCTCATCATCATCACCACACACAAACATCACCTTCTGCTCATGTTTAGAACAAATGATGAGGTCAAACAGGATATTTTGGATTCTTCAGTGATGATCAAATCTTTCATATGAAGTTTTTAGCAACTGAAAGTGATCAATAACTCATTTATTCGGCTTGAGAGGCAGAAGTGTGAAGAGTATCAGGAATAACTGGGACACTACTTTTATTTAGACAAATATTTCCAAAGATTAAAACCTTAATATACTCACAAGCGCTCTGATGTGCTCTATTCATACTTCCCTTAAAGAATTTCATTACAGTGAAACTTTTCTTGACATGTGAAAAGTTCACTTGACATAATCAGGGATATATATATATATATATATATATATATATATATATATATATATATATATATATATATATATATATATATATATATATATATATATATATATATATATATATGTATGTATATGTATGTATGTATGTGTGTATATATATATATATATATATATATATATATATATATATATATATATATATATATATATGGATGAAAGAAGAAAAGGTTTGTTGGAAATCTTACTGTCCAGGTGCCCAATTGTGAGATAAATAAATATACAAATCAGTGTAAACCTGTATAAAGAACGATACATGTAGTAATGTTTTGGCTGTTGGTTTTTCTTACATCACCAAAGCTAAAGAGATTTCTAATAGAAGAAAAGACACGACAGTTCCGTAAACGCTGACACAAAATGAGAGTCTACCATGTGTTTACAAGAAAATGAAACCGTGTATCTGGAGGCTTGGGGGTGTGATGCAGAACCCTGTGTGAATGTCTTTGCTTAATCCCGCTGGATTTCTTTCTTACATTACAGGCCTTGTCCCACAACACAGGTCCCACAGGAGCCAATCGCAATTCCAGAGAAGCTGGGTTCACTGTGACACGTCACTTTTTCCAATATAGTATGTGTAGTCCTGTTGATTTTATTTGCTGTTTACTTTGCATTGTTTGGCAAATTTGACCATTTTTTTCATGCTTTCTTTTCCCCATCAGTAATGCTTTTGAGGTTTTATGTGAAGCATTTTGAATTGTCTTGCGCATTAAATGCACTATACAAATAAACTTACCTTGTTGCTTAAATTTATGCATTAAAATGACTTGGCTGGGATTTACATTTAAGTTGATCCCTTCAAAATGTCAAAAATGCAATCGTTTTTTGTGTGCATGAAGACAAATCGGGTTGACTCCATGTTATTCCAGATGGTGCATGGATGCAAAACAGCAGTGAATTTGGACTATTTTCTAACTTACCAATATCAAGTCAACTTAAACTGACCTCTGTTGCAACATCATGGAAAACTGGAAAAACCATGGACTTAAAGAGGAAAAGTAAACTTTATGGTAGTGGTGATGATGGAAAAAATTCAACCCACACAGCAAATACTTGGAGTATACTTAGGGTATGGCAGTAAATATATTTTATAAATGATGCTCCTGCCCACATCTCCACTCTGACATGTTCTCAGAAGATAGAAGCCACTTGTAAATCCATGTGTATGATTTAGAATCATTATCCATAGATTAAAAAACACAGAGGAATGGCTAACATACCGGAGAGTTTCATGTACATGTGACCTTATTTTCCCATCAGGTTGGCTCTGCAGCACACTTTCTGTCTCCTGTATTTTTGTCACAACACTCCTGTGTTTGGGGCGTACAGTCTGCAGCGAAGAGGAAAGAAGAGGAAGGTGTCTGGTAAAGTCGCTTGGAAGGAAGAAACTACATATTTTGAAAATGTGTTTTCAGTTGGATCTCACTGCAATAATCAGCACTGTTTTTGTCCTGACAATGCTGCTCCACACCACCTACCTCTCACCAAATGGAAAATATACAAATTTAGCAATTACCTTGTGAACATTAAAAACATCAAAACAAGCAATGAATGTTTACTCTCAGCACTGTCCTTATTAATTGAAATTAATTTGCTTGGGTGGCGCCTGAAATGCATCATTTGCCGGATAGCGGTCACTTCTGGGTGGATGTTGGCTTTTAGCTGTGTGGGCTGAGAGCCTGCCAGATTATCTGTGTGTGGTCCCAATTTGGACCGGATTTAATATTTGGGTGAGCTGACCCTGACATTAGCCAATCCAGATGACAAAATAAACCCTAAATGCATCCAACAAGCAAAAAAAAAAAAAAAAAAAAAAAAAAAAAAAACTATTCCTAAACGAGCTCTCAAGTTTTAAAGTGTAAATCTGGAAAATTTAATCAAATAAATCCAAATCTTTCTGCATTTTATTCCTTTTCAAAAGAGCAGAAGTATCAATGTAACCATAAAGAATTATTAATGTGTCTGTGGTGTCTGCATCGAATCTATCATTTAAACACCACATAGAAGTTACAGAAGCTCATAACAGCCAACATTTGTTTTATAACATTAAAATTTAAAATACAATTAGTGTTTCTCTGTATCATTGATCACTACTGTATGCTGGATAAGTCAACCTCATAAACTACTGCAGTGGTGCGAAGGAGTAAAAAGTAAAACATAGTAGTTAGAAGTGGAAATGCAGTTTAGTTTCTCTACTTGTAAGTCTCAACAATCATTGTTGGAGCTCCATTTATTTCTCTATGATGATTACTTCACAAGCAATACTGTGGCATCTGCGAAGACAGGAAGCCCAGTTTAGTAAATATAGCGTGACTGTGTCCATGTTGGACTCGTGCTCAAATGATTCGACAAGTCCGTATAACAAAGCCTATAACTTTGGTTTCATTGTGGATGCACGAGGTCACAGATAATATCACATGATTCATTTCTGCTCTCCTGTTTTGGAACTTGTTGCACAAAGGACAAGTATTGAGTCACATGGCCGTGTTAATCCATGAAGGGTTTGCCTCCGGGGAACATACTTGAAAGTGTGACCCTGTCACACTAACCAAAGGCCACTGCAGTGGATTTTTACATTTCATCTTTAGACTTACGTACTTGACATAATCACTTCGTGTTGAGGCAGTAGTCCTGCTGTCCATATGGCGCTGTATTAATCTGTCCATCAAAAATGATACCCTTCTTCTCTGATTGCTGGCTGGAAGTGGGTGGTGCGTGGGGTAAAGCACAAAAAGACAAACACTCAAAGTGATAAAAAGGCAGAAAATGGCTCCATGAAAAAAAATCACCTGGCTCTTACCAGGTCTTGAATACAACCTTAGATGAACAAAAATACATAAAATATTACATCACCGTATTATTTATTTATTTAACAAGAACTGAGATAAAAAGTAGAGTGTTAAAAATTCTGGGAAATCCATTATTCCAATAACTTGTGCAACAACCACAGCAACATTAGCTTGAAATAATTGTTTTCTGTGTGATGTTGTCGGTTTTACATCATTACGGAGGAATGTTGCCTCAGTTATTTGAGATTTGAACATTTTTTAAGTATATAGAGCTCCGTTCATGCCTCGCCACTGCATTTCAATCAAACTGAGGTCTGGATCTGGTCTGGTCCCACAGTCCCATGGCTGCACAACAAGCATAAATCATCACCTCTCAACCACTTTGTTAGGATAACAAGGCCAGTTTAATAAAAATAAATAAAAGTGTTGTATAATATGTGATGAGTTGTTATTAATTTAAGTCTTAGACTTTATAAGGACCAGATGTTTTTAAATGACATTCCGATACATAAAACTTTGAACTGAGCATACTTATATCCCTCAACAATGTATGAGGGCAACAGCACTTAGGTCCCTAAATCTCCAGCGCTTTCTGTTCATTGCAAATTGCTCCACATGTTAAGAAACACAACACACTAATATAATCTATGTGAAGAAAAAAGCAGCGATCTCTCCAGTTCCCACTGCTCATATAGACTCTGAGAATATTCTGTTTTTCTGTTTCAGATCTGGAGTGAAATCAAAGTCAGAAGACGCTAGACTTTGCATTCATTTATCATTTCCACTTATGAATCAACCTTTCTCCTGTTTTACTTTACCACAAGTAGGATTAGTGAAAAGCATAAAGTTTAGAAATCTCCTTTTAAACAACCAGCGAATTTGAAAACACCCTTCTGGTGAGATGCCAAAAAAAAACAAAACATGCAAACAGTTAACAGCAGTATCAACATAAAACATCTCCTCGGAGAATGAGGAGCTGAAAGGATTTCTGCCATCCTGCTAAAAGAAAAGTGTTCGGGGTAGCTCTTAGTCTTGTATCAGTGCTTCTCATGTTGACCCCTAACCTCGATCTCGACACAAATTTCACTCTCGGTGCTCACAGCGAGTCTCTGCGGAGAGCTAAATATTATAGCGCCCACACAGTCTCTAGAGATGCACATCTGTCAATCAAGACACAAGCGACCCGCAATGTTTTCTGCATTGGCTGGAATCAGTGACGACTTCGAAGTCCAATAAGTAGGCCGAGTTCCAACTTAAAGGCTAATTATTATTATTCATGTTTGACAGATCGACTGGTTAAATTGTGTACTTGCCTGTCCTATTCTTTCATCCATCTATCTATCTATCTATCTATCTATCTATCTATCTATCTATCTATCTATCTATCTATCTATCTATCTATCTATCTATCTATCTATCTATCTATCTATCTATCTATCTATCTATCTATCTAATATTTTGACTAATAAAATATAACACATTATAATGATACAGTTTTTTTACATGAAATATTAACAACTCTGCAGTTTGCCTGTAAGCATTTGAGTTGCAGGGGTCAGACTCCCACAGCAGTTTCATTTAATCTGTTCGGACGCTGAAACGAGTCCAACATGCATGAAGGCTCCAATACATTCACACCAGTCACACCAGTTTTTTTTTTTCCTCTAAATGAAAAGGCAGGGCTTCACTAAATGGGCTGAATGGCTCAGGCGGTTAATGAGACTGCTTCAGCTTGTGAAGCTGGATTGACACTATGAAGGAACAGCGGAGTAAAGCCCCCCAGGAAGCAAAGCTGAATCAATTCTCCTAATGATGTTTGTAATTTAGGAGCGGTTAATGACATGCACTGTGGACTGGAAGATTCTGTAAAAGATGCTTCTCAGAGTCAAGTGTTAAAATAAATGCTTCTGAACTAAAAAAAAAAAAAAAAAAAAAAAAAAAAATGTAATTCTTGAGGTACAGTGTTTTATGTTTTGGGATTTAAATACAAAGCCTCACCGCTTTAGTTTATGTCACAAATTTTCGCTTTCTGTGTTCTTTTATTTTCTTCTTAGCTTCAGATCCCTCAGGATTTGTCACAGTGCTTCTTAATAAAACTCTACAAACCTGCATGTCTCTGAATGCTGAAAATAAATCTGGTTTGTGGCTTTTGGGTTCATAGATGTGTCAAAATCATATTCTCATTATAGGTTCTTCTGTTTTTTAAAAGGCTATTATTTCTTTTCTTTTTTCTCCCTTTGAATCACAACCTTCTCTCTCTTTGAGAATTACATGCTGTTATCAATGTGTTAGTTTGTGTGTGTTTTTTAAACCCTGGCAAGGTCTGCAAATTAGCCACATCTAGAAGTCATACAAATTGAAATGGTGGCATTACTAAATATAATTTTTTTTGTGTGTTTTATCCCTCTAAAATGCTGTTTTGTATTTTTTTGCATAACCCATGGTTTTCTAGGAAAATTACTTCTTTACAGTTTGAACATCTGTTTTCAATGTAAGATAACTTTTAAGTCAACTATAAAAAAAAAAAAAAAAAAAAAAATATATATATATATATTACAGCTCGCAAGTGCTTCAGACCATGACTGGAAAAACATATGTGTCAGACTACAAGAATAATCACTCGACATCTTTTAGATTTTACATTGCAAGTAGTAGCAACAAACAAACTTGGCAGTTTGCTTTCCAACTGAGCCACTGGAGGAAATGCATACAAGCAATTTAATGTCAGGTGTTCAACAACACCTGACTGCCTGCTATTTGGCATAGTCAGCTACAGCCTGCTCCTTGGAAGAGGCTCATAAAGGGCCACCAAGATAACATTTAAATGCAAAAATACTGTAAGTGCTTCATTGTTTCAGTAGAGGGGGTTCAGGAATATTTGATAAATTTGGAGCTGACACTAAATAAAATCCCTAACTGTACCACAGTTTCAACACAAATACAGCTTCACAACATCACAAGAGAAAATGGTTTCATCTGGTTGCATCCTGATATAAATGGTCTAAACATAGCATGTAAGGATGAATAGGACCGAAGGTGTTGCAGCAATTTGCAATATGAGTTTTTTTTTCGATGGAAAAAGTCTGTATAAACTTTATCGTAATATATGCATACATGCAATATCAGTGAAATCAGCTTTAAATGAGGTCTTTAAATTGTGCAATTTTTGCAAATTTTGCAGTTCATGGTCCTTGGTAGTGAGATTCCACTGCTGCAAGTTGAAGCAAAGTCCTGGGACCTAACTGAGGTAGCATTAGCTGAAATATTCTGACCTGTTGTAGTTGTGTAATAAGCAATCCAAATAAGTATGTCTTAACCTTAAATTCTATATGTATGATATCTGGCAAAGAGTAATTTACCTTGCAGGTTGGAGAAAATGAGGAATTTGTTTAACAGCTTATGAGGACTAAATGCTATGAACATCCAGCAGATGTTTTGCATCCTCTACAGATTTGGCTGAAAGTATAGTAAAGAGTTGCTAATTTTAGATTTACCCTTTGGGTGTGCTAAAGCCTATATCCAATGAGATGTGGATGTCTGTTATTGTAAAAGGAAAAAAAAAAAGATGTTTAGTGTGTATCCAGGGTTTATGGATGATGAGGCATACATGCACACACACACGTGTCCCTGCATGAATGTGCACATATCAGTCTTGACAGTGGAAACAATACCAAACGTTTATGCAAGAGCAGCAACATAGGAGGCATGGCAACGGTACGCAGCCTGATATGCATACACAACATGTTGATATCATTACTCCACAGGCTGCTCCCTGTGTTTTAGGCTGGTCATTAACAACCTATTTGAAGACTTTGTCAGTAGGTGCCAAGACAACAAGAAGCAACATCGCCCCCTCCGTGCTCAACTCCCCCTCCATACACTTCCCTTTCTTTTCTCTCATTAATATGGAAATGAGTCACTTATTGTTGTTAGAGAAAGGGAAGAAAGCTGTCATGTCTGTGGTGACAGACTCAATGGATGTGTTTGGATTGCTGTTTCCCGAGAGCATGTTCTTATCATTGTTTAGGCAGCGAATCAAAAATGTAAACATCACTTCATTAGCATCTGTCAAGAAGCTTAACGATATGATTTTTAATACATGGCTAAACCCCTGAATAGGCAAACAGACCTTATTATTCTGCCTTTTCTTTTATCTCACTTTGTGTACTGGTTAATTTCTCAAAGGAAAAGTTACTTAATCTCCTGCATTTAGTTGTGAAAGCTGCGTCCCTGCTCCCTCAGCTAGAAACTTAGCTGGTTTTGCTGCAGATTGGTGATACGTTCACACCTCTTGTAATTTGGAAATCAAGCAAATCTTGGGAGTTTTCTTTTTCAGTTAGATTAAACAGCTGCAGAAAATAATTCCTGATCTTTAATAGTTAGAAAATTAATAAAACATAAATCAGATATACTATTCTTAACCTTTAGACTGGCATTCCAGACAGCCACTGTTGCTATCTACATCCCACTCAATCAAGGCTCTTTCCACACCCAGCATTTATACCTGCACATTTTGTGATATTATAATGGCTAGGTTACAACCACACACATTCAAAATTGTCATTTTGTACTTTGTTTAAGGTTTTCAAGGTGAAAAGCAGTGGAAAATACTTTATAAACCTCTGGAGGGAAGATACTTGCTATTTTCCAAAGGGTTTTATCTCCCTGTTGGCTCTGTAGTCGTCACTAGATTGCCAATCACTAGTTTTTTAAGCTGAAATCTCCTAGGTTTTCCTGAGCAGTTCACTTGAGTTGCAAGGAAGTCAAAATTTATGGATGTAGCAACAGAGACAGAGTGCTGGAGTGATGTGATAGAGGTGATGAGTAAATATCAGATGCTCCGCTGGGAGTTTTGTGGGATCCTAAGATCTGATTTGAGCCCTGTTTACACACACAATGTTTTTATGCAAAATAACAAAACTATTTCCTCTGTGTGTTTGAAAGAAGCAAAATAAACAGCAAAATAAAAACTATCTCCACATAGCAAAAGCGCAAATAGGACCTGAAAAGGTCTAGTGTGCATGCCAGGCCTCTAGAGGGCAGTGAAACTTTGTGAGGACACACCCAGGTGTGCGCTGCATACTCACAAGACCAAATACCCACTTGCTTTCTGGAAAATGTAACTTATGCATATTTGCTTTTCCAGAAAAAAGCTTCACCAGACCAAATAAATTAAAAAGGTGTGCTTTTCTCGGGTTAAGCAGTCTCTATGTGTGAAAGTGCAAAATGACATGGACGATGTAAATATTTTCCATAGATCGATTTCCGGGTAAATGACAGGACTCCTTTGTGTTGCAAGAACAGTTATCATTCCTTTATCCACCCGAAACTTTGTAACGGTGAGCAAGAGACCGTAACGAAACTGTTTTAGGGGACATTCACATCAGCCTTTTTGATTCTAATCTGAATCTGTTTGCTTGGGGAGCTGTGAATGTGCCAAACAAATTCTGATTCGGACCAAAGAAGCGGACTTGGTCCACCTACAAATGCAGGTCTTGTCCCATTTCAAGCGGACCAAATACAGGAACCAAACTAAAAAAAAATAAGTCACTTCCTGCATTGGCAAAGTATTGCATTGTGGGTAAATACATAGCGATTGTGTTAAGAGTCCTCTGCTTTATCTGTTCTTCATACTGTGTCCATTGTTGCAGTGTATTTCTGCAGTGTGCTTGCATAAGACAAGATAAAAAACCCAAAACATCTCCATGTTTAACTCACAACAAAATTTTCTTCTTCACGCTGGTCTTGTTGTCTCTTTTGTTAAATACTAGTGCAGCGCCACCTTTGGTGTGAATGGGAATATATTATTGTAAACGTTTGCCGTGTTTGACCAAAGCGCAGCGTGAACATAATCTCGGTCTGAATGGATACAACTGAGCCATGTCCCCTAGTGGACTGAGTCTAGCAGACTATCCTGATTTAAATGCACTCTTACTCTCTGTGTTGTGGTGCAAACTGGGCCTTGTGTTGCATACTCTTAAGTTTAGTTGCGGCAAAGAGTAAAAAAAGAAAATTTGTTTTAGATAAGTGATTAATGTAGACACTCTTGACAAGATGCTAGGTGGTCGATCACAGGGGAAACACAGAGACATACAGCAATTCATGCTCATGCAGAAGATGAATCTAGAATAACCAATTCACCTAAAGTAAATGTTTTAGGACTCTTGGCTGTGCTGTTGGATTGTTGTTGGTGACAGCAAAGAGGTTTCTGGTTTGACCCTCAGCTGGAATCTTGGCTGGAATCTTTCCGGGTAAGTTTGATCACATGATCACCTTGTTCATAAGCCGACTACAGCTGGGTATACTGGCTTTTCCATTCCAGATTAAGTTAATTAATATTCTGTACACATAAAGATGTGGTAATAAAATGGATGGTGACATCAAATGTCTTCCAGCGAACCATTATGTTATTGGTTGAAATATAGCAATACTCCATGAGTTTCAAACCCTGAAACTCAGCGCCTCTGACTTGTTTTGATGGCACAATGTCAGTCATTATACGTATTCCTGGAGCTGAAAAACTTCATTTTACAAACTGAAAGTTACTGAACAATACAAAAATACTCAGTCTCATAACTGGAATACCATCCCCTTTTCCAAAATCAGCAGGGTATTTGATGTACTTCAGTTATTGATTTTAATATAATAGGTTAAAAAAGGCTTTGATCAGATGTGAGCAGCACTCTGAAGATCATAGATCAGACTTGTGTTTAATTCCCACTTTTTATTTGTCATTAAAAATACAAATTAAAATTCTACAAGTAATCATAAAGAAACCTTTGTACCAGCTGTTTCAATGTTTTTATTAGTGTTTTCCTCCATTTACATCACATTCACTGACCACAAACAATATGGGGAGTTCTGATTCTTCACACCCTCTCCACAACACAGTGATGAAACAACAAAGTGTGTTCAGTGAGAGGCTTCTTCAGGGCCGATGCAAGACTGAAAGATATAGAAGATCACTCCTGCCAGCAGCCATCAGCCTCCGGAAAAAGACCTCCTTAAATTAATTATTATTATATACTACAATATTGAATTTCCCTTTGTGGATTAATAAAGTATTTTTCATTTAATTTCATTTTCATTTCACACATATATATATATACTGCTCACAAAAAGTTAGGGATGTTTGGCTTTCAGGTGAAATTTATGGAAAATGCAATATGTTCATGCTACAGTGATATAATATCATAAAAGTAAGACATTTAAGTAGAAGGATGCACTACTGATTCCCTCATCTAAAAAAAATCATTCAACACAAAAGGTAACAACAATGGTAGTTACACCACAACAAAAAATTTGAACGTCTCAATATCTCGTCATGTGCCCTTGAGCATCAATTACATCTTGACAATGACGTCTCATGCTGTTCACAAGGCAACTTATTGCCTGCTGAGGCATGGCATCCCACTCTTCTTGAAGGGCAGCCCTCAGGTCATTGAGGTTCTGGGGTGCAGGGTTTCGAGCCTCTACACGACGGCTCAGCTGATCCCACAGGTTTTCAATGGGCTTCAGGTCTGGAGAGAGTGCAGGCCATTCCATTTGAGGTACACCAGTCTCCAACAGCCGTTCCCTGATGATGCGGCCTCGATGAGCAGGAGCATTGTCGTCCATGAAGATGAAATTAGGCCTGTGCTGTTCATGTAGGGGCACAATCACTGGATTAATGATGTTATTCAGGTAGTATGGGCTTGTCACTGTACCATTCACAAAGTGTAGGGCAGTTCTGTACCAAGTGGACACCCCTGCCCACACTGTAACACCGCCACCACCAAAAGCTGGCCTGGTGACAACAGTGGCTGATGCATAGCGCTCTCCCTGACGTCTCCAACATCGTTGCCGGCCATCATTTCTGCTCAGTGTGAATCGACTTTCATCAGAGAACAGCACTGAGGCCCACTGGTTCCTCGTCCAGCGTAAATGCTCCCTGGCCCATGCAAGACGATGATGCCTGTGCCTGGTGGTGTGGTCAGGTACCCGTGCAGGTCGTCTAGCACGCAGACCACGCTGATGGAAACGGTTTCGAATGGTCTGACATGACACTTGGGTGCCTCTCACTCTCTTAAACGTGCCTGGAGTTGAGTGGCATTCATCATCCGGTTTCTCAAGGCAGTGTTCACAATGTAGCGGTCATCAGCACGGGATGTGGCCAAAGGACGTCCACTTCTAGGCCTTTCTGTGACTCTTCCAGTCTCTCTATATCCCTGTTGCAACCTGCTGATGACACTGTGACACTCCAAGCTCAGTGGCCACTTCTGTCTGAGAACGTCCTGTTTGAAGTATCGCAATGGCAAGGGACTGTTGTTCCATTGTTAGGTGTCGTCTTGGTCTCATGATGTCAAAATGTGAACAGCATGATGAGGACAACTGTTTAAACACCAGCTCTAATTGAACCAGGACATTTATTGGTCAATTCAAGGATCACACACCTGCCGTGATTTTTGCCTTTAAGCTCCTTGTTAGAGAACAGCAACTTGTGCAAAATTTATTGAAACATTTAACAGTTGGACATGTGCATTTAAAAGCTTAGAGAAGATCACATTAAGTTCACCTGTACAGGTTTGAATGCATTTTAGGCTTGTTGTGAAATTTCACCCAAAAGCTGAATATCCCTAACTTTTTGTGAATAGTGTATATATATATATGTATACATATATTGAGAAGGCAAGGTGCACAAGTTATCAACTTTTGTCCGTTTGTCGATAGTTCATCAACCTGGTTGTGAGAATGCCACAAAACCCACTGGTGATGCGTTCACACCCCTGTGTGGCTACTGTGAATAATAATAACTATGGAAGTTACTGTAATTCAGCCATCTTTCTCTGTAGTTTTTATTGAACATAGGGTGCTTCAGCTGCTTGTAGGCGACCCTGTGGGTCTCGGCCAGAGTGGAAGGGAGCAGCATCCTGCTGAGATGCAGAGTCTGGTCTGGAGGTAATGGGCAGAAGGGAATAAGAGCCTTGCCTGTGGCGTGGCACAAAATGAATTACAGCCATCTTTCTGCTCTCCTGCCTCACAGTAAGAGAAGAGTCTGGAGGGCCAGATAACAAGGGCACAGAACCACAAACAGAAGCAAGACAGAGAACTGCCCGACAAAAAAAATAATAATAATAACGGTGCCTGGCAGAGTTAGTGTCATGTCATTTATGATGATTTGGCTGAACGTCTGATGAGGTCATTTTCATTTCAGTGTTAATATCAAGCCAGACGGTGGAACAGGGCACTGGCAATGACTGTAGCACTTTGGTTTTTTTAAACTCCCATCATTTTCATTTAGTAACAAAAAAAAGTCTGTTTTTCTATAATAATCAAGCTGAGCAAAAGCTGTCCAAAATCTATATTTATTTACCAACAAATTCTAACTAAAATAAGGCGTTACATGGAGATCGTGTAACTGATTAAATGAATAGTCAATAGAAACTAACATAAAGATAACAGGTTAGGTTATTTCCTTAAATGTCTCACAGATAGTTGACTTACATAACTTATATAACTTCATCAGTCACCATGGCAACAACAACGGGTGTCCATCTCTGCCAAATGCCCTGTGAAAAAGGTTCTGGTTTGGTCTCTGGATTTTGCATTTAGGCTATGCTAATTTTCTATTTCTTTTTTTTTCCAAGGGTTCATCATCTGGATTTTTCATGTTGATGACATTTTCGCAGCTTGTTTGTGCTTTGCCGACAGCAGAAATGATTTAATCAAGGTGCAGCAAACTCAGATCTTAGTGCTATCTTAGAAAAAAATCAGAGACCTGTGGATCATTTTGCATCTAACCAGACTTTGTATTACACTTCTCAATGTACACATTGTATGTGCATACATTCAGTACATTGAAGATCAACTAAACATTTTCCTTAAAACTATTTCAAATTCCCTGAGGTATCAGTATGCCAATAAGAATATTTTGCTTTCTAATGCTGATTTTGAGAGTTTATGACAAGTTCCTGCACCCTCCCCTAATATTTGTATGTTTTGATCAGGATAAAAACATAAGATGGCATTTCCAACCATATGAGCATCCTTAAAAGTAACTAGTCACTAAAATGGCATATCAGTAAAAAAGAAATCCTTCATCTTTCCTCTGCTCAACTTATGCTCAAGTATTTCTTCTTTTCTTCATTTTAATAAACATTTAATCTTCTGGTGAATTTAGTTTAAGTCAGCAAAAACTACAGAGAACCAGTGAATCAGAAGAGCCTTTTTAATCATAAACCAGTCCTGAGTGTATTTGGATTTGATATGACTGGCCAATCTGAGGAAAGGGAAGCCAGGAAAATGGTGCATAATTAGGTCAAAGCATTAAGAAAGTGTTGAGTTGCATTTTGATTCATCTCACTTTGCTCTGTTTGAACGCGTCACCTGCATGTAAATTATTTCCTCTCCTGCCTGCCTGAGAAGAAGGGGTGGGGGAGGGCATACTTGAATTCATTGATGCCATTGTCTGTTATGAGATACAATCAATCTGGTGAGTGGGTGGGGAAGCAGGATGAGGGGCCTGTGGAGATTAAACAGAAGCCTCATAGTGAATGTTCCAAAAACAAAATAAATCCATTCATCCAATTAGGGGCTGTGGAATATTCCAAAAAACATGAGTTGGATGAGAGCTTCTGTATTAATTTACCCTCTGCTTCCATTTGAATATCCTAATAGACTGGACAAAATTACAAGCCACATCAAAGTCAGCAGGACTTAAAAACAAATATGCCAGAGTGGCTGGGAAGCACGGCTTATTTACAGGAAGTTGCAAATATATATATATAAAAAAAGGATAAATAAATAAGCTGCACTTTTATTATGAAGTCTTGTAAATTGAACCTCAGTGTATGTGAGGAAAAACTAGCAGAATTTTCTCAAATTTGAGATGATTCTCTACATTTGACCTCATCACTCCTTTTCTGTAAAAGACTAAGCACACCATTTATACTACTACTCTTCTTGAGTTTCTCTATTTGGGATAAAATGAGTGAGGTGTTCCAGATTATGATTAAATCTCTAAGTCCCCCCATTTTTGATGAATCTGGTCCTACTTGTGTTTCCTGTTCCTCCTGGTGTTTTGTGTATAACAGCAATCCTCCTTAAATTATGGATTTACTCTGAGCGGGGGCAAAGGAAGAACAGCAAGAAGCACTTTTTATCCCTCCTTTTCACAGAGCACCTCAAAAATTGTAAAAAAAACAAAACAAAACAAAACAAACAAACAAACAAACAAACAAACAAAGCCACAGAGTTGCGACAAGTGGCTTTTTACTGAGGCAGTGGCCTTCCCTGTGTCAGTGATGTATAGCTAAAAGTAAACTGGAAATGTGGACTGTGCCTTTGAGCTTTAGATAAACTTTAAACCCTGCAGGTGAATTGCACAGACAAAATGCCACATAATATTAGAGTTTCCACTTTGTCTTCTCTGACTTACAGAATTTAATTTCATTTCAGAGACGGCTGGCAGACCTACCTATTTGTCAGGATAGTAATGGCTTTATGATACACATTTGTTTATACAGAAAATACAACTGAGATCTTTGTTTGTCTTGCAATGCATTCACATTCACAGATATGTCTTCTAAATAAAAAAAAAAACAAAAAAAAAACCAAGCAAACATGTACTTTGATGTGTATTAGTTTTGTTGGTGAAATCCAGACATAATAACAAAAAAGGTCCGATTTCTGTATCAGTCAACAGTTTGACTTTCATATACATTCTCTCGGTTTTCCTACCTCCAGATCAGGCTACAAAGATAACCCCCCAACCCCCCCCCCCCATCCTCCTCCTCCCGATTATGATGCTGTTGGTAATTTGTTCTGAAACAAGAGGGAAAATATTGCTGTGCTGTTGCTGTACCATCAAACCTCACGCTGCAAGACTGATTTTGCTGACACGTCTTATCCTCTGAATAGTTGCAACTCAGTGCTATTCTGAACAGGGCTGGGAACAGGGAGGACAAACTTGCTGTACATTTGAGCAACAGTTACAAACTTAATTTTCTGACACTGCGCTGGACATAAGCTGCAGACAGAATACAAAACGGTAGAGAGGTAATTAGAATAAGCTGTGCGGTGCGTCTCTAAAAGGAGCATCTCCTCCCCTCTTTCTCTTTCCAGCAAAGGAACCAAAAAGAGCCCCCGTCCAAAAATCAATGAAGCGCTCCTCATAAAGGGATTGTCAAATTCAAGCCTGTGCAATTCGAATTTTGATAACTCTGCAAGCTCATGCACAGAATCAATATGAGAGCCAAGGGCAAAAATAAGCAGTGTGATTCATGCTCACTAGCATTAAAAGTACACACCTTAAAGCACAAAGCTTTGATAATTTGTGTATTAAGATCTGTTTCAAAGTTTATTCTCATATGATATGGATACATGTTCATTTACAAGAAAATAAGAGACTAACTAAAGCTAGAATGTTATGATATCACCTTTCTAAAAAAGAAATATCAACTGCTTGGTGACTCAAAGGGTAGATCTGGCCTGTTCTATGTAGCATCAGCCCTCATAAAAGCTGCACAGATTCCAGGCATGTGGTCATCTAAATCTTCTGAAGAAGCTCTCCAGGTTGGATTTATTATTGACTCCATGTATTCATCCTCTAAAACATATAATAAATATGATCTGAGTTTGGACAATGAATATATAATGAGCACACTCAGGTTGCTCTTACATTATTAATGCTTTGATACTTTATGCAACATAAGATGTGCTTTGCTGCAAAAATGCTGCCTGTGTTTTTCTCTTTCTTAAACATGACATTTACTCATTTCGTGTCAAAGTCGGATATGACGTGTAAACAAGCAGGCGAGTATTTCATCTGATTGTAAAGCATTTTTTACATAGAATGGCTATAAAAGTCAGTTAACCCAAAGAACCTAATCTGTTCCACCTCCTCCCCTCATCTGTCCATTAAAAACACTGCATGGAGAAATTGCAGGCAGCCCTCCCTTTCATGAAAAATCATTACACAGTCTGAGAAAGAATAGAATATTCTGTGCCCAGGCTTGCCTCCCGTTATTGCACCATTAATAACTTTTCCTGCTGCCAAAGAGAAACACCAAGCTTGGTTGGAGAAGAGCCCACTAATGCAGTCAGTAAATTAAAACCACCAGTGCTCATTTTCATAAGATAAACTGATCCCTGTTGTCAGAGGTGGGCCTTTTTTTGCTCCTTTATTTCACTCATCCCTCAACTTAGATCCACTATTTGCAACGTATATCCTTTTCTTTTTTCTTTTTTTTTTTTTTTTACAAGAAGGAATGACAGCATTTATCAGTTCCTACTGTGCAAACAAAAAACATTAGAAGCCACATCGCATATCAGGCAACCATTTGTAAGCAACACTGGCTTTAACTTGACTGCAAGTATGGGAATTTACTTGCAGAGGAGGCGATATTATAAAAGAGAAGACTTTTCACAAAAATGCAGATGCATGAAATACTTCAACATCGTAGAAGTGGCTCATTACATTTATCCCATATGATTGTAATTACCTATGAAATAAAGTCAGCTTTCCTGCTAGCTAAACTAAAACCTGAGGCAAATTAAAACTTAAAGCCTACGTCCCAGTGGCTACATAACTGTTCACTCCTCTCAACTTCAGGTCGTCTACCAGAGACCTGGGACCTTGAGGGCTCTCTGTAGTATGTCAGCTGTTCCAAGGAGTGTCTTCTTCTGGACTGAGATGTTTGATGTTTTTCCAGGTATCTGTTGGATCCATTTCCTGTGTATTCTGAACCCAAAGGCTATGAATTCACATACAGACAAACCATGGGTCATAGGAAGGGTCTTACTGGCTTTGGATGGGCATTGTTGGGTGCCAAAGCCAACTTTTGGGGTGAGTCAAGCTCGCACACTTGTGCTGGTGTTCTGTCATGTGCCATCGAGGTCTGTTGCCCCAATAGTTTTGAAAATTCTCCATTTGCTTTACATGCAGAAAGAAAAGTTGTTCCCAATGTACTGGGCATGTTTCACAGAGTTGCTATGGAAACTGTCAACCCCAGAACTCTCTACCTTGGCAACAGGTAGCCTCAGAAATGGGAGAGCCCACCATTAGGTCCCTGCACTTTGCTTCCTCACTAGAAAATGTTTCAGTGGGATTGAGGTCTTAGAGGTGTTCCAAAGTCAAAGTCAGTAGTACAAATGTCCCCTGTCCACAGTGCTAAAAGTGTACTCCACTGCATTTCCCTCCTGAGCTGCTGGATCATGGACCAGAATCTCTTTGAACTTGTCTAGAAATCATTCTTCATGGCCTCACTAAACTCCTCTCATACTCAGATTCTTGCCTCAGTGACCATCAAAGCCTCCCTCCACCTGACTTGCAAGTTACTATCAGAGTCCCAAAGGCAAGAAAGCCCCAGTAGGACTCCTTCAGTCTGATGGCATTCCCACCCACCAGTGTCCACCAATAAAAGTAAAGATTACCCCCATAACAGGAACTGACCACTTAACAGCCAGCCAGTCAGCTGCCTTAACAATGGAGGCTCTGAACACTACCCACTCAGACTCAATGCCCCCACCTCACCATGGGCATGGTTGAAGCTCTGCTGGAGGTGGGATTTGACAGCTCCACTTCTTTACCCAACACACTCAAAAATAGAGGTCCCAGCTTGTACCTAAAAAGATACAAATGCTTGTCGCTGGGGGTGTACTCTTTTGAGAGACATTTCTGTACCCTTCAGTTCTGGTCTATTTTTGTACCTTCTCAAATTCAACCTTACCTTATCAAGTTATGTTTTTTTATGTTTTTCCCAGCATTAGGTCTGGTCTATGCCACTTAGCAATATTATCATATGTTTAATCTAGAAATAATCTTCAAAAACTCAAAATACTTACCAGCCATACACTTAGTTTGCAGCATCTGACCTTCATTGTCTGGTCTAGTAAATGACTGTTAAGTAGTGCTACTGTCATCACTCAACTCTGTTCTAGTTTGTTACATTACAGCCGCAATAGTTTTTTTTTCACCACCTTTCCTCTCATCCAAAGCATGTCCACTTCAATGTAAACACAAAAGCGAGTGAACAACTCTTAAAGACCAGTATTGTACTTTTGAGAGACCATTTCTTTAAAGTGGAACTTTTATGTACATTTCAGGCTAATTTATTTTTATTTCTGAGACCAGAAGGGCTGGGATTGATTGAGTTATTGTCATAAATCGCTTTATTTACTTCAGACCGACCCTCTCCATAGGCTGTCAGATCAGCCTGCGGGCAAAACGAGTGGATTGAGACTCTTCCGCATTAAGCCCCGCCTCCCGCCACTGCACTACATCGGGAGCGCGCACCGCACCTGCTTTCACCGTCATTGTAACATCTCATAAACAGAAGGATTAGGCTAATATGAACTCAATAAAAAAAAAACAAAATACAATGTCAACACAGCATACAGCCCTACATGTTGGAACCTGAATCAGACCCTGAAAACGAAGTGGAAAACAGCAACCCACAGCAAGGAATACAGCAGGATGTCTCTCTTTGGTAAACTCACCAGCCATCGTTGGAAATAACTTTATCCGATGTTTTCCACCCGTCTGATGTATTTGTACATGCCCTTGTTAACCAGTAGAAGGTAACCAATCACCGAACCTTATCCCCCGGGACGTCACAAGGATTTCCAAGTAGAAAAAACTCTAAAACGACGCGTGGAACTCAAACTCAGACTCAAACATGCGTTTAGGTCAGGGGTGTCCAAAATCGGTCCTCGAGGGCTGCTGTCCTGCAGGTTTCCCATGTATTCCTGTTCCAACACATCTAGCTTCCACTAAATGGATCAAACAGCCAATGACGTGCACAACTGATTAAGCTCTACTACTAATTAATTTGAATCGGGTGTGTCTGAGCAGGGATACATAGAAAACCTGCAGGATTCTGGCCCTCGAGGACCGGAGCTGGACACCTTTGGTTTAGGTGATAAAAAACGGTGCCGTTCACATGTCTGATGAGGATTCAACACTGTAACACTGTAGAAAGCTCAGAAAACTCCAAATACCATAATAGCACCCCTTTAAAATGTACCTATAGGTACAGAAATGTCCTTATCTTGTACCTCTATTTTTGAGAGTGAAGTCCAAGACATGCGGCCGAAAGTCCAAGTTTATGACTACAAAGTTGATCACCAAACTGCAGTCTACTGTCCTGGTGCCAGATGCACATGTAAACACTTATGTTTGAACACAGTGTTTGTTATAGATGGTCTGTGACAAGCACAAAAGTCCAAAAAGAGTCCTAATCACACTCTTCCAGAGCTCCCCAGCAGAACGAGGGATTCCCCAGTAGGAGCGCTCTTGAAAACTTCGTGAAATGATACCTTTTTCTTAAGTGCTGCTCAGTGAATAGACCTGTCACCCTACCCGAAGGTTGAAGGAAGCTATCCTCTCACCCACCATGGTAAACCTCAACTTACAGACAGCATGTTAGGGGGCAATGAGAATGCCCACACTGTTCCCAGAGCTCAGGCTGTGTGTTGAGGTGAGTCCATCTTGATAGTGTATAGAAGACATACTATTTTGTTTAGTGTTTGCAAACTGAATCTGTATCCATGTGGCAGTACGTTTGAAATGAAAGTGTGCATATAGACTACTTTTGAATTAATTATTGAATATTGTGCACAACAAAGCAATTAGTCATTATTTATCGAAGAAAATCGTGCAATTAACCGTGATTCAAAATATCAATCATTGCTCTGTACTAATATATATACATGAAAAACATATTTACATTATGTATGCCTGTTTATACCTGTGTTTCAGCATGAAAATTTAAGCATATAAAAAACATCTAGTGTATAACCAAGCTAAATTGTGCCGGGCGACCACAACTTCTAATCTGTGAAATTGGATGAATTTAAGTTGCCTACCAAATGGGATTAAATTGTATTGGCTGCAGTTTACTGAGAGGGGGGCATGTGTGAAAGAAATGGATACGGATGTTACAGTATTAAAGAGGCCCCCTTATATTTCACCCAGGAAACACAGTGAAGAGCATCCAGTGGGAGTCAATGGGCTCAGGGAGGGTGAAGTGCCAGCTCAGGAGAGAAGGCTTAACAAAGGCTGTGTGGGAGGGCCCTCGTTACAGTGTGTGCTCATGAAGTCAAGCATTGTCTCAAGTTTTTCCCCAACTGCCAGACTACACGTGCAGCCTTAAACCTACCATTCCAGACCCACCTGATCACCAAGAATGGCCTGTCTCCTTTGTACTTCCAAACCGTGCCAATTTACGCAATGGACAATTTGACAATTAAAAGTTAACCTAGGTAAATGCAAGACTGCTTCAACCCCTTATATGCATACATTGGGAATTGTGTAAATAAGATGCAGACAATCAAATTGTGTGTTTAATCTCTCAGGATGTTCAAAAGGGAGCTACATTTTTTTTTTTTTTTGCATAGAGTCGCACAACCATGATCCCATTAGTTTGTTTTTTAAGTGGCTCTGCAGGAGCTTTAGTAAAAAATTCTTTCATTTGTGCTTTCGTAACTCGAAGGTTACTTACTTAATCACTTTTGTGTAGAAATGCACATTAGATATTATGTCGTGTGATGTGCTTGACCTTATGCAGGAACTCATTTCCATCTTGCTTTGTCTGAATGAAATGTTAGTTTTTGAAGTGCAGCATCAAGCTTTGACTTTTGGTTTTCATTTAAAGCTTTTTTTTTTGCTGTCTGTCTCTCCATTCTTCAGATCTGCCAAGTTTTTTTTTAAAGATAGCTCTCCCAAAATCTGATCTGTGTTTGTTTTACAAGGATTTGTAGAAATTTGTTAAGAATATATTAAAAAATAAAATGATAACAATGAAAATAAAAAAATTGAATAAATTTAAAGTAAGATGTGGTAAAATATTGTAATATTACATAAAAGCTGTTTTAATGTTATATACATATATAACATATATATATATATATATATATATATATATATATATATATATATATATATATATATATATATATATATATATATATATATATATATATATATATATATAAAACTTATATATAACTTGCAATTAATTCTTTTTTTTTTTTTTTTTTTTTTTTTTTTTTGTCTGTCATATACATGAACCATAAGTTATGTACCTGCAGTTATGAATAAGGCATTTTTGTTACTTGATACATTTTTACTCACTTGAGGTTGAATGATGTTACAGACACAGATAGATGCATGCATGTACACTCGCTCACATGCACACATACTGTACTCTCTCACCTCTATTTAAAACAAACATACAGTAAAAGCAGGAGTTGCATGCCGTGCTCTAGCACCGTTTGTGTCGTCTTTATGTTTTTTTAGATCAGCTGCTGAAAGATTGCTGCTTGCACAATTATCAGGCCATATTCACTAGAAGCTGTCCATCAAGGATTGTCTTTAGAGGAGGAGGGTTCTTTGGATTAGCTATTTGTTCACACAGCAGGTGGTATTTGAGACACAATGTATCCAGTTCTTAGTGACAGAAGATAAAAATGACCTTAGTCTGGTCCAGAGAATGCTTTTGCAGAGCTACCAAACTAAACTGTCCATGTAAACGATGCATTTGATGTCCATTTGTAACCAAGGTGTTATTTTTTGCATCACTTCCTGTAACTAGCTGATGGTGCATGCGTTGATTACAAGTTAAAATAAATAGGACTGTCAAAAGGAATTTGCATTAACGTGTCATTAAGGCTTTAAGTTTGATAAATGACAAATCTAATGTGGAAGTTGAAAATTATTTGCTGAACTGTTAGCTTGTACGGTTAACTTTGGCTCACACAGTCTGGCTGAAAAAGGTCCCCTTCGCCCCGGCCCGGCCACACGGCTACACACTGGACTGACTTTAGCATTGATTACGGGAGCATTGACTGTGGTATTATTTCTATAAGATTTTGCAATATTACAACATTTATTTCCATCCAGTGGTGTGTTCAATTTTCATCAAGATCTTGTATTTATGATGGAAGAGTCTGACGACCTGCACAAAGCCTTGCCCAGCACACCTCAAAGATTCTCAGTGAAGATGAAAAGTACGTCTCATGTTCCTTGTATCTCTGTTTCACAATTTGAGAATCCTGACATTGTCGTCTTGGAATATGCTTGTGCAATAAGTGGGGGGAAAAAATCCATTGATGGAATAACCTGGTCATTCAGTATATTTAGGCAGTCAGCCATTCCTAGTCCTTTAAAACAAAATGTTGCTGAAGCAAGACCTGATCAACTGCAGCAACCTCAGTTCATAGCACAGGCTTAAACAGTAGGCATGATGAAGGCATCACTTCATCTGCCTCTCTTCTTACCCTGATGTTCCTTTCTCTCTGAAACAGGGTAAATCTGGAATAATAATACCAGATGACCTTCTTCTATTGCTCCAGAGTCCAATAATGATCTTCCCCAACAAACTGACGCCTTTTTCTCAAGTTGCGATCACTGATCAGCGATTTTCTTATGGCTACTCGGCTGTTTATCCCTTGAGTTCCCGTCACATTGTACGCAATACTTATGGAAATGTTCTTTCCCTTTTAAACATAGCCCTGAGTTCTACTGTTGTTTTATTTAACCATCTGATTTAATTGCTTCTCAGGTTTTGTCATTCAGAATCATTTGTGATTTTCTTTCTTACTCAAAGACAATGGTTCCCTGCTATTACTCCAGTTTTTGATAATGTGCTGGATAGTTCTTAATACAATTGTAGTAGTTTCTACAACCTCCTTCGATGATTTCTCTGCTTGCTGCAAGCCAATGATTTGACCCTATTTCAAACATCTTTTGAAAGATGTCGTGACATCTTTTTCACAACCATGTGATGCGCCTTTTCACATGGTTGTTTAAGAAACGATGAGCTTCTTGTTGCATCAGCTGGGGTTACATAACTCATTGCCAGCTGAAAGATAATCACTCCTGCAGTTATCATAGAATCCTACAATCCTAATTACTTAGTCAAGTCCAGGGGGGGGACTTTTTATTTTGCCAGGCAATGTAAGTTGTAGCTATGACTTTCCACATCTGACAAATGTGAGTTAACAAAGATATCTTTTCTGTGGCAAAAAGGCTCGTCTCATTAGCAAAAATGGTTACAGAGTTTGCTGCTAAGTTAGAGTCAATGAAATCCTGTAGACTTTACTCATGTAAAGGTACCTATTTTTCAGGCACAATTCGGTCAAATTAGCCTTACATCATAATTTCTATTTTACATAAATGATATTTTGGTCTATTGTCCCTCACACTGCTGATTTACTGGGTATCATTGCCTTTAAAACCTTGAACTATGACTTAGGAAATTATGCTATTAGACTAAGAATGTGTTTGATTCATACTTGTGTCTGCATAAGGTCGGTTACAGCGTCACTGCCATATGCTCTGTGATACTGCAGAAGCTTGACACGCACCCCTTCCACAGCCAATGTGCACCCCAACTTGCAGTACAGTTATCTGAAACTACTCCCCTCAGGATCAGTCGGGTTGTGATTACGTGTTTATAGATTTCTGGAGCTTCTCATGAAATTTGTGCTGTAACTGTGAAACAGATACTGCATGACATTAAAAGCATAGGCTTGAGTGTGAGAGCATATTTCATTTATTCACTCATTTATCATTCATTGTAACCGCTTAGTACGATGAAGGGTCGTGGGGAAGCTGGAGCCTATCCCAGCAGCCTTTGGGCGAAAGGCAGGGTACACCCTGGACAGCTTACCAGTCCATTGCAGGGCGAGTGAGCATATTTCACAAGTATAATTACAGCTTTAGCCAAAGATTTTTCTTACTTTTTTTTTTTTTTTTTTTTTTTTTTTTATTTAAATGAAAGTAAACCTGAGTTAGGTAGAAAAGTCAATGACTAATTCCTTTTTCTTCCTCTTTTTAACATTGATATGACTGGAGGAAAAAAATGTCATCTTAAAAAGGAATGGAAACATGTAAATCATTTGGTTAAACTCCACCTACGGACACTGTACAGAACACAGAAAAGTGCAGGTGAAATAGAAAATAGAAAAAAAAAAAACTATAAATGAAAAAAAAGTATCAGTAAAGTATTTACAGCCCATTCAGATTGAAATGCAAAGAATTCATCTTCCATTCTGGAATCTAGCAGCACATAATCCGAGCATCATAATTTGTAACCCTCCATGCTTATTAGGTTGTATCTCAGGCATTATGGGCTGAAGTAATTAACTTGAGCCACCCAAGGGTAAAGGTGTTCATGGTAGATCTAAAGGCTAAGCCAGTCAAACTGGGGCTAATAATGAAATCAGATACAGTCCCTGTGGTGGGTTATGTGCTACTCAGCCTGGTCATGGCTGCATGAAATGCCTGGTTTGACAATTAAAAAGCTGCTTCAAATAGTGAAATCATCCAGTAGTAATTACCCCCTGCTGCACAATGATTAATACAGAACAGGATAAAAAAAAACACCTTTGTGTAGTTAAGGCCAGAAGCTTAAAAGTAAAAATGTATAAATCATATTTTCTTAGTCCAATTTTAAGATGATTATTCTAACAATTAGCTAATGCTATTAAGAGATTGACATCTCGACAAATGGACTTTGTCTGCTCTCCTCTTGAGTGGTGTCGAAAAGAAAACAAGCACAGGCATTAGCTTCCAAAAATAATGACTTTCTATCCTGACTTGATAATTGAAGACATAATGAAGGAAAGGACGGAGACGGAGGAAGTGCATGTATGTTTGTGTGGGTGTAAGGAAGAAAGCAAGAGCGCCCCATATTTTTTTAGTCATTGCCTCAGGGGCTAGGCACATACACCCCCAGCATTGCAACCTACTTTTTACCATCCTTGGAAGAAAATAGACTCAAAGTGTCCAGAGCCCAAATTCAATCTGTTTCCAGTGACAGTATTGTCATTTTCACCCCATGCCAGCTTTGAGAACAGCTCTGCCATTTTCCTAAGTGTGCTATGTAGTGCTGTTTGTCCTCGTGTTTAAATGTAGAGCAGAGTTGTAAAGTGCAAACCAAACATGTAGACATAAACTGAAAAGCAGATTACAAAGTCACACAGCAAGAGGCAGTGCAGTCATACCGTTTAGATACACGAAACCTCCTTCAAGCAGCATTAGAAATGGTTATTTCATGCCTTGTGTATTCTTTTAATGATGCCCTTTTTGAAAGCAACATCCAAAAGAAAAAAAAAAGAATGAAAAAAGAAATAAACCACAATGTTTTATCATTTCAAATCATAAGAACGTCTAAAAGTCAAATAATTTCTTGATGCCTTCTTTTTCTTTGGAATGAACCTTTATCACACTTATTGTTTCTGCATCTGGAATGTAAATGAGATTGAACAAGGGCAGAGCATTGGGATGCAAATGAAAGACCTTCAAAAAGCATTCAAATGATGATTTGGAAGAGAAAAACCAAGAGGGCCTTTAGCAGAAGTATTGAAGTTGTGCTTGGCTGCCTTTATGAGGCCCTTATAGCTATATCTGAGGACTTCTGTCAACAGTTTGATGAAATTCAGTAATCTCATTTACAAATGTTGTTTTCTGAGAGAAGGTGATGCTTCCAAGCAAATATTGACTCATTTGAAATAATTATTTGCTCCACGAATTGCTAAATTTAATCCACCAGCGTGCAACGATTCCTTCTCCAGCAGGTGACTTTGTGCTATTTTCCCCAGCAGACAACACTTTTACAGGGAGAACTTTATAGTTTTCATTTCAGGCACAGTATTAAGACTTATGTATTGTCATTCATTATGGACGGTATGTCTCATTTCTCTAAATGACAGTGCATCTACCTACTTCTCCTTTCGATTTCCTGTCTGGCATTAACAAAATGATTCTCATATAGATGTAAAGATGAATATCTATCAAGCTATGACAAGGTATATGACTTTCTCAGCTGCAATCGGTGCATTTTTATTGTATTTTCCATAAAAATGATGGTTATTACATATTGATTTAAGCTTTGCATAGATATTGTGATTGTATAGCCTTAAACATCAACTTTGCAGAGCTGACATAATACTGTTGATGATATTGATATACAGTATATGAGTGAAAACTGGATTTAGAAATATGAACAGATATGCAATGATTAAAAACAAGGAAAAGCTGTCAGTGACCAGCTTCATGCATGTACTTGGAGTACAGATTCCTGGGAATTTTCTAAGACATAAATGTCTTTTCATTTGGTCATTTTGGAAAGAATGTTTGTTTTTTCTCTGACAAGGACAAGAGCAAAACACATTATGAAGCATTCCGTTGGTTTGGAAAGAAATGAAGGACCGAACAGCCAAGTCTCCCAAGGAAACATGTACTATACATGCTTTTCCACGTTCAAAAGTACATAGCAGTTTCAGACTGATGCTTCCTGATGGGCCTCTGTCATCTGATGTTACAGATTCAGATGGTTCCTTTTTTTTTTTTTTTGCTTTTGCAGGACTCAGACACAAGTTACAGTGCATGGTAATCTGTCTTTCCTGTCGTCTCCACCCTTCCTGAGCCGGCTTGTGCTGGAGGATTTGCTTTCCTGTTAAAAGGGACTTTTCCCTCCCACTGTGGCCTCATGCATGTTCAGGAAGAGGTATTGGAATAATAATAATAATAATAATAATAATAATAATAATAAAAAAAAAAAATAATAATAATAATAATAATAGTTTTTGTAATTATTTTATCAGTTTTCCTCTCTGATTATGGCAGCCTTATTTAACAATACAAACAAGCACTATAAATAAGAACTTTATTTCCTATTTAATTGCATAAATATTGCATAAATATAGCATAAATGCAATAGAAATATTCTACATTGTGCCTCTCTGCATGCCTTTTGAGGCAACCAAGGACCATTCAATTAAAATTCAGTCTGAAACTGTAGTCTTTTCCCGGTAAAACCATGTATTACTTTAACAGTCAAGAGAAGCAATTAAAAGCTGGCAGAGAGTTAACTAACAGCCAGTGGAGCTAAATCAATAACCGGCATCCTGCTTGAACTAATCACAGTATTGAGGCGCAAGTCTGGCAGCAGACATGAAAAGTACAGGAAGTAATGAAAAGGCTAATGGTTTGGAAAATGCTCCTGATAAATGAGGAGAAAAGGTTGCACCCCTCACTTTACCCTTGTCTAGTTACCTTTTGGTTGTGCACCAAGATAATTTGAAAATGATTCAAAATCTTGTTTTGCATCATGTCCTCAAAGAGGGTCAGATGGAATAGGTGGCTTTCCATGCATCAGGAGGAGCTGCTGCCCCTTATGTAGAAACAGTCTTTTAGACAAAATGGTGCAATACCATTTTCTTAGATGATGTCTGTTTCAGAGGCTGTGAATCACTTTTTTTTTTCCTTACTCACTTCATCTAGTGGAATCATTTGTGATTTTGGGAGCAACAAGCAAGCTAATGGAACCTCTCAGCATTAACAAACAAGACCATTCAAGAATGTTCCATTTGCGTCAGGTCATTATTTGAGCCATGAAAAAAAAAAAGCAAAAAAAGATGGAGGATCTGAAAAGCACAGAAAAGAAAAAGTCTTCATCTCCAAGTGAAGACAAACAGCAGTCTTGGCAAAAGAGTAAACAATGCAGCTCCGCATTGAGCTTGGAGACTTCATGGAGCCATCACCATGGCAACCCCATTTTCTAGTCATATCTTTAATGAAAAGGTAATGAGAGAAACATAACGGTCCCAACTTCATTACCGGAGTAAGATTCAGTAATAAAAACAAAATCAGAGTGTCTGTCATTTGAAGGAGCAGCCGCAGCAGAGGAACTGCTCTATGTAGCTATTAGAAAGTAAAAAAAAAAAAAACAAAAAAAAAAAAAAAAAAAAACAGAAGAAAAACAGATTTTGGTCACTGAGAATTTAAGATGTGTTTGGACAATTGTTGATCAGAGTTAATCATGTCTTATTTACTTGTCTCATTTACAAAAAAAAACAAAAAAACCCAAAAAATTTCTACTGTTCGAGACTTAATGTTCTAAATCTGAATGATCACACATGCATTGTATGTAACATATGGCTCCCATTTTTATGTGTACAGAGATTGAAAAGCTAAAATGACATCACAGTCTTATATATGATTGACATTAAGTTAAAGGTTTGTTCTTAGTTAGCCTTTTATAAACCAGTACACCCGTTAGCAAAACAACATTATTCATTTTTTGGGTTGTTACATGTTAACATAATATAATATAATATAATATAATATAATATAATATAATATAATATAATATAATATAATATAATATAATATAATATAATATAATATAATATAATATAATATAATATAATATAATATAATATAATATCAAATAATATCATATAATATCATATAATATAATATTTTAAATAGGAAAGGAAGGCAATTTCAATTGTGTACAATTGCCTTGTACACAATTTTCTGATTTTTTAATAAGTCCCTGCATAATTGTAAAACTATAATTTCATGCTATTTTGTGAAATTGTCACAAAAAACACTTTAAATGGCAATTTTACAAAATGTCAAACAGTAAACACTTTTTTGCCCACACCCTTGGCCTCTGGATGAAAAAATGCATGTCAGAAAGCTGGAAGCTGTGGCAGCAGTTATAGGCTACATATGGCCACTATCTGTCCTGATCCTACATTCTGTACTTTCTTTATTTTAACATAACTGCTTAAGTGTTTAACTGCAATTTAACCACATTCAAACACTTAAAAAACTTGATTAAGGTTTAGGCAGTAATAACTTGCTTTAGATTAGAAGAACAACAAGGCTCATATAATATTACAAACATGTTACAAACGGCCCAACACTTAATTGAAATCGGTACAGAAAATGAATGAATGAATGTTACAAACCAACTTTAAACTGTCACGTTCACATTTTTGGTGCAGCAAGAAAAAGAAACCTAGACTACAAAAGTATAAAACTGAGTTTTTTTATGAAACCGTTGTGAGCACAAATAGTATTTTTGTCCTTTTTGTATGTACACTTTATCTGTGTTTTCAACTTTTCCTCTCAACAACTGTGGAGAAGTAATTAAATTCTTATAAATAGTCAACCAGTTTAAACATTTAGAGATATTTTCAGCTTTTCATTAGCAGCCACCATGTTTTACAAGCATACATGCCTGGCACAGTGATATAATTAGTTATGGTGATATGATAGGATGCTGTGAGAAAACTGCTATTTTACTGTTACTACACTTCATGCTCGCTGTCCAATCTGGAAAAATGGTAAACATTGTTTAAACCTAATTTGCTCCATCGCTTTCAAAAGGCATGTCTAAATGAAATGAGGAACATAACTGGAGAAGTAACCAGTTACTGCAGACATATCATTTCTTCAACAGACTGATGAACTCAGAAAAAATTCTTTTTGGTCGTTCCACTTGATAAAAGACTTCTGTATCAATTGTACATGATCTTCATGGTTTTGCAAAACAAGGCAAAACAGGCAAAACAAAAGGCTGGGACTACACACAAAGGGAGGAAGCAAAAGCATTGAAGACTCACACGGTATAAATACATGGGGATACACAGGAAGCACGCATTGACCAACAAGGACAGGTAGGGAAGCACAGAATGGAAAGGGAAAAGGGAAGAAAAAACTAAAGAAAAACAAACATTATTAAGTTATTGTTGACTACCTTCCCTTCCATGAGCTATATATAGCATTAACCTAAAAGTTTAGTTTTCCTATTATAAAACGTAGAGCACAAAAGACTGACAGAGCCTTCCCACTACACTAAACTCTTGATGCAGTACATGCATTTTAGGCATGTTTCTTTTCAGTAGAGTGTTGGGAATAAACCAGTGTGAATGAATCTCACCCCTCCTGTTGAACTTAACCATTAATGAGAGATAACTTGTAAACAGCAGGTTAGCCCTTTTTTTCTTTTTCTTTTTATTAGCACAGAAAGATCAAGTACCATCAATGAAGGAGTCCATCTGGATGAGGCGCACAAATAGGAAATAAGGAGAAACAACTGTCTGGTAAACAGTAACCTGGATGGACTGTCTTATAACTCTTGATTTTCATGTTGGTATGGATGATTCTAGTAGTTTTAGGCTAAGGTTATTTGCAGTGACCGCCTGTAAGGGTAAACTATGGAGTGTGTAATCTTCTGGCATCACACTGGGAAACACAGGAGGGAAATGTTTTTTTTCCAATCAAGAGAAAGTGGCCATTTGTATTCCCTGTATGGGCCAAGGGGAGCCACAGAACAGCAACTGGAATCTGAACTAGAGTGGAGGTGGATCTTTTACCTGGTCTCTGAACTACCATCAGAATGAAATGTGTTCTGGTTCATTTTGATCGAGCTGCCCTGCCATGTTTAGAGACAACGTTGTCCTGACTACAGCATGCAATTTGAAAGCGGCCCTGTCCTTAAAGTTGACCTAAAGACTTTTTTCTTATAAAATTACTTTTCACTTTTGTTTATCTCTTTCACATGCTCAGAAAAAGTTCTTTTCCAGGTTACACTTTGGGTGAATGTTTTGCGAGACCATTCAGCTCAATCATCATTCAGATAAAAGGTAAACAAGTAAAATGCCTTAAATCCTTTGTGCAGATCATAATTCTTTCCAATCCAGCGTTGAATCTTCATCAGATCCACGTCTGCTCTGCAACAAGAAAAGACATGGCACAGGGTAATGTGTGCTAGCCCTCCTTGCAGTCCCATTACATACATGGGCTGTTTGACAAAGAGGATATTACATACATGAGTGGAGGGTGGGATTAGCATTTCAAATGATCAGCTCACCCAGAACTCTGCATTTTTTACATAATCCTAGCGCTCACCTCTTTTATTTTACACCACAAACTGACATTTATCATGTTTGTTTAATTGGACATGACCTCTGGAAGGATTTGCCCTTCAGAAAATGAAATGTGCTCCACCTCTCCAGCCCCTTAAGGTAAATATGCATCACGTTTGAATCTACATCTCACTGCAGCAGTTTACCTTGTCATTCTCGCCTCATTATCACCGTAACCTTGTGAACTGGCCCATTTTTCAGTCGTAATGATGCATGATATTCTGAAAGTAATTTAATTGCGACCAAGGAGATCCAGATCCCAGGTATCAAAGTCTTTTGCAGCCTTTAGCAGTGTACTTTAGCTACACAAAGCCCACCAGTAGGCAGCCTTTTCTCTCACCTCCTCCCGCAACAGAAATCTTCCATGCATAATTAGGTAGAGTCCTAGGAGATTTTTTTTTAAAAAAGAATACGAAGGAGGTACAGCATAATACATCTTGTTTCAAAGAAGAGAGGTCTCTCCAAGTGTTGGACAGTAATACCCCCTGACTGATCCCTCTCATAATGTCATCTGGAATTTGGCTTTTTTTCAAGCTGTGTTGAGATTTTTTTTTCCTTTCCTGCTGCAATTTAGCTAATATTCCCATTTTCAGTACAAGCAAACAGGCTTGCACGCTAACTGCGGTAAAAATCAGACTTATAACTGCCAAAATAAAAACAAAAATAATAAGAACAGCGCCCTGGGCTACAACCCCGATCTGTTATGACTACATTCAAGGATAATTGTGCACACTGACTAGGCTACTGTGTTTACAAAGGCACATTAACACTAAAGCCAAGATGGTCCGGCAAGGAAGAATATACAAAGCACCAGAGGGATCAGTCTGTATGAATACATTCGTTCCTCATTGTCCTTTTCAGACAGGAGGATCATTACTGGCCAGGCACACGCTCTGGCAGCACCAGCCTTCATTATTATGCAGCAGTCTACACAGGTTTAACAAAGAGAAATTTGTCTTGCATTTGTTTATCTGGTTGAGCAGAATCTGGCGCAGCAATACTGGCAGCAGCAGCACACTAAGGTGGTTGGACGCTCATAAGTTTTGCTCACACACCTTGCAGAATCTCTGTCAACTTTGTACCCCTCACCCTTCCCAGCTGCACGGGGTGTTTTTTTAATCAAAGAGACGACTACAAAGTGAGAGGCTGAAGTGCAGGGTGGCACTCAGTTTTATTTATGTTGTATGATTCCTTTTTGCTGAACTTTATGATGTCTGAAGGATCAATGGAGCCTCACCCAAGGATATACAATATAATTGGTCTATTAATACACAGTGCATCATGCAGCCGTTTGAATTAAGGCTGGATAATTGCAGAAATGTCTGGACTTATTTGGCCACAAATAAGTTATACTATCAATCAAAGGTTTGGACACATTGATTCATTGGATTTAATGAGAAAGTGTGTTCAAACCTTTGTCTGGTACTGTACATTCCTCCATTTTTTCCATTTGAAGCAAGCTAAACCTACATATTATGTATATTTTTTTTGCATAACTTGTGGCAATCAAAAGGGGGCGGGGGTTGAAGGTAATGTTAGTTTGTATAATAACTAAAAGAATAAAGGAATGCTTGTATATTGATGTTAGACATAATCAAAGCTTCCTATTGTTTCCCGACACATAACTTTTGCCTGTAAAAGTAAGTAAACGTTACCATCTCACAAATTCTGGACCTGACCTGTGATTCTACCATGTTTAAGAAATATTTGTGATAAGACTGCACTAAAAGCAGTTTGCTTTGGGCAACCTTCAGCCAATAATGGATATGATCCCCCTCAAAAGTTTGCAACTTCAGTCATATATTCATAACTCTGTTCAACGGCAGACTGTTGCCTCAGGAGAAGGTCGCGACAGCAGTGAGTTATGACAGCTTTTTTACCCCCCTTCTTCTCACAAGCTTTGTTTCATGAGGAGGGTGGGGTGTTTGGTTTGTCCTTGATCTCCCTGTGAACCAAATACATCATGACTCTATTGCTGAGGAGATTAAAATCATGCAACAACAAGACGCTGCAGGAGAAAAAAAAAGGGACAGAGTTCCTATATGCAACACCAATCTCAAGCTGACAGTTTTACCGATACTCACTGCTGGTGAGTTCTTACCAAGTGCAATGCCTCCTGCTGTTGTGATGAATTTTCCTCTACGGATTCAAGTCAGAGGAACGAGAATGGTGTGCATTGAGTCCTGCTTCTGTTTTTGTTGATGGTGGATTTAAGATACGACAGCATTATGTGTGCTCTGTTTTTAAGGCATCATCACCCTGAGCTGTGGTATTCCATCATACATCCTGCTTCACTTCTGTCTTATCACAGACAGCAGGTGCAGATGGTTAAAGGCAGGTGCTCTTAGGAAAAAAAAAATAAAAGGAAAAAAACAAGGAGAAGGGGAAAAAAGAACAAGCACCTGGCCCCTCTGTTGTAACAGTGTGGGGTAGCTCTCACTATGATTAGCTTTGTTTCTCCAACAGAGCGCAGCAAGGAACATGGCCTACAACTTCATTAGGGTGGAGCAGAGCGCCCCTTTGTTTGCTTTGGTCCTTCTCTTGACTGCACAAAGTTAGGATAGGTGGAGGGATGTCTGTAAAGATGTGATGTTTGAAGAGGCACAGGTGCACCTCTCCACAAGAAAACACCATAAAGCTGTCACTAAAAGGAGCACTCAAAAAAGTCTACACCTGATTTCACAAAAGATCTATGCAGAAAGTGAAAAAACCTCCAATGCTAACCTGACTTCAGTGAGACATTTTGACCTTGTCCGAACAACCTGCATAATCACAAACTCCTGCAAGCTAGCAATCCATTTTAAGGATTCTGCTGTGTATCTCCATTTACCAGCTACGGATATGAGTGCTAATAGTGTGTTTTGTATTGTCAGAACTAACATGCAGATTTGCTTTATTCATTGGCTCGCTTCATCTGCCAGCCGAGCATTTAATAATTGAAGGAAATTATCAGGCCAGTGGATCCAAAGCCCTTAAGAATTGTGTCATGCCCCTGAGCAAAGCCTGCAGAAAAGAGAAAATGAGAAATAGGGGCCTTCTAATTCAGTGCTGTGTGTGTACAACACCTCACAACAAAGCCCGGTTGTGTTCCACCTACATGCAAAGTTACAACGCAGAGGTTGATGATGCCACAAATGGCAAGCTTTGACTGGCAGGACATCAATACCTCATAACAGCGGGAACCCATGCATGTCAGATAAATTTATGATTCTTAGCAAATGCTGCTCTCCTATTTTCCTCCACATCAGAATGGTTGTTTTTGATGTAGCTTGATTTCATGATGCAGTTTGGCTAGTGTCCCTCATACAAAGAATGTGACTGACGCAACATTAATCTCCAAACAAAGAGACTGGCACAACTACTCTGCACAATTTCAGGGCAATGAGGTGGCAACGTCAGTCTCAATTTCTCACTGCTCCTTCACAAGCTGCTCCACTTTCTCCCAATTCTCATTTAGATCAAATAAAACACTCCAGAAAAGAGGTGAAATGGTACCATTTAAAGCCCCAGCACACACAAGAGACCTCTATTTCATTTCTAAACAGAGTGTCATGGCAAAAACTTTTAAATTTGCCATAATAAGGTGTGACCTACATGGGAGGCAGCCAAAGCCCAAACTCCAGCTTCAAGCAAGATTCCTGCCTATTGAGTATTCCAAAATGTAATGCATGAACATTAAGGAGGAGAGAGCTTCTCCTCTAAAGACATAATTCTCTCATGGTTGACACGCTGCACTTCCTGGAGCATGGGTTAGAATGCATACCGCATCCTTCAAGGCGAAAAGCATGCAATATTTATTTTACTGATGCACTGTTTGGTACATTTAAAAAAAAAAAAAAAAAGACATTACCAATAAAAGCCAGAGGTTGTAACATAGTATAATCTCTTCAAACCTGACATATGAAATACATTCCTTAGCTGACATTTATGAATTATGGTGGCTGTGCGGAGAAGAACGACTCTGAGATCTATTTTCAAAAAGGTATCAGCTGCAGAGCTGCAGAGCAACTATCCTGCTGTTCATGTTAGGTGGGAAGATGCATGGAAATGCATCTTTCATGAGCAGGGGAGATTGCAACTTGTATGTTTAACAAAAACATATAAACGACAGAAAGGAAGGGAGGAAGGGAGGGCGGAAGAAACAGAGGGGGAGATTTTGGAAAATGATTTGACAACATACAAAATGAAAAAAAAAAATAGGATGCATCAAATTGCAGAGAGGTTTCATCATGTATTACAAAACAGGAGAGGTATGTGATATTTTCTGCTGCTCAGGTCCCTCAGAATAGAATCTTCAGTGGTGAAAGTGGCAGTCATTCACTGAGACTGGTGTGTATGAAAAGGCTGCCTATTCTGTGTGTACCGGGGGCCTTGTTAGGGGTTGGCAAGCCTGGGGAGAGCTCTTCCAGTTAAAAGAGAGAACCGAAGCCACAGCAAGATCAAGAGAGGATAACACGCTTTACACATGACTGCAAGGCCTGTATTTGTTCAGAACTGTAATCTTGTATTGCTTATTACAACACTCCTCTCATTGTAAAATTGCTGAGATCTGAGAATGCGGTAACATCATTACAACAACATCCAAAGAAAAACAATCCAAAAGATGGTTTAAAAAAAGACTCTATGCATAGTAGATGTGTTAGATTTATAACAGAAACATAGATGTTATAACACTGTTTCTGTTTAAGCGTCCTTGTTCAAGCTAATATTTGCATTGTTTGGATTCCTGTTCATCTGTTTGTACACCTGTTACTAGTGTACATCTGCCACATCCTCATAAAACCAATCATTTTCATTGGATATTTTGACTGAAAATGAGTTTCTAATGCTAATAAAGCTTCACAATATTGTTTGTATAGATAAAATCACAGTTTAACTTCCCTGTGATATCAACTTAGGAACAGAAAAAGGGTCTGGGATCAAATTTTACATCACAGAAGGTTTGGATGTGTACCTTTAATTTGTGATGACTGCATGGACTCTCTGTCTATGCTGTTGTGTTCCAGATGTTTGGGTGAATCATCCAAGTTTTGTATTTTGTATTGTCTACAATCAGAATTAACTTCACACGTCAAACCTAATAAACACGAACATAAGTCCAAAATACATGGACACAAACTGCAGTTTGAGTAGTTATTGGAGGAAGTGTAGTAATAAATAGGTTGTTTATGCATGAAGTGGGTTCTGTCATTTCTCTGACTAATGTGTTTGTTATGAACTCAAACAAATCCACCGCTCAGAGGCATAACGGAAACTTATTGCTGCCAGTTTGGAAAAAATTAATCTTGTAAAATTACTTTTCATGTATTAATATAGTTTTGGTAAATTTATGATAATCTTTTTTACTCTTTAACTATAAAAAAAATCCCACACAATAAAAAAAAAAAAAAAAAAAAAAACTTGAACCAAACTAAATTCTTCCGGACTAAATCTGGTCTGAAAAGGAAACCTAGATTAACAAAGCCCAAATTGGTATGCACCAGAAAATGTGCCCCCTCCCCCCCCCCCCCCCTACCCCTATGGTTACCTAAAGGACCACTCAAACCCAAGAATCATCCACCGCCCCCTGAGTTCAACCCCATCTGTTCCTCTGATAGGAAAGGGAAGAAGGAGAGGGGGGGACGAGGAGGAAAGTACTCAGCCACTTGACAGATTATTCGCTTGTTGCCCGGCAGGTATGTCTGTGGGTGATGAAGAGAATAAAAGGACTGGTGACAACTTTATTGACAATTTGCAACACCATGCTGGAATTTGCATGAGCGCCTGCAGTGAGTGAACACAAAAGCGGAGGTTAAAAATGTCTCTGATCTCTTTGAGACAAAGAGATAAGGGAATGTAAAATACAAAAAAGAAAACAAAAACAGCTAATAGTCTCATCACTAATTAAACCACAACTACTTCTTCTGCATCTGAATATTAAATCTAATTTGCAATCTAATTGTATCCAAGTTTCAACGTTCTTTCTTACCCTAAATGATCCTGTGACTTTGTTAATACTTATTTCTAGATAACCTGTTTCCAACAACAGTGCAGTCCTTATGAAGCTGTTATATGTGAAACTTGCTAGTAGTCCAAGCTACTTTACATGTTTTCTTTCATTTGACAAAAGCTGCCACGGCACGTACGTCTGCTGTCATTTTCCCAGGCTTGCAATGGAGGTGGCAGCCGGGGCAGTCTCTTCTGTGTGGCCATGCGTAGGACAGCCTGCCCCCCCAACCCCTGTCCTTCCTTGACCTGCAGTTGCCACTCAGACTGACATTGCTAGAAAGCCCCTTGTTTTGTCTCTAAAAACTCCCCCTCAACCAAAGGTCAAGGTTCACTTTGCAGCGGGTGGGAGAGATTCCTCTGCCCCATATGGAGGCAAATTAGCAGGCGTTTATTGGGTAGATTGCTGCATGACCAACATATCCTCCTACACATCCACACTATTTGTTTATCAGGTATTTAGTCAACACCTAAATGCTGCATTATGCATGAGGCTGCACAATGCTTAATTACACTTGCATGATTTGGATCCCTCATTTAAATTAGGTTGTTTGATACATGGACTATTCTCAGGAGAAAACATGTAATTACTGTATGATTTTCATTTGGCATAGAAACTCCTGTTTGCCTGTTTAACCAGGAAGGGATTTAAAGTCAAACATACTTATTCTGTCATCTATAAAGAATAAAAATGTTTTCGCTGCAGACTAACATAGTTTTTCATCACAAAAACAAGGTTTTTTTCTTCTTCTACTTCAGTTATTACAGCATGAAAGCTTGGGTTTTGTGAATTAGGAATCCAATTCACCTCTCTACAACATCAGGGATATGAGTGAGGAGCAATGCGTTCAAAACCATTTAATGTTAAACTTTTAAAATATTGGTTTGAATTTGAAACGGAACTGCTGTCATGAAGGTATCAGTCATTGTTTTTAATCCAAAAAGTTATTTTTTCTCTGTCTGAGGGCAAAAGGAGTAGTAAAGAGGACAAACAGGAAGAACATTTATGGTGTGTGTCTGACTGAGAAAGAGCGTGAACATGTGTATGCTTTCACTACTGTCAGCACTTTGTTTTTTCCTGTGTGTATTTTGTGTTTTGCCAGTTGATGTGTGAAACTCCAGCAAACAAGCTGGAGCCTTGTTAACGATGCCTCTCACAGTTAATACTCCAAACTTTCAAATCAAAATCGGCTTTTCAGGAAAGTTGAAATTCCACACTTTTACCATGGACTGAATGCTGATCCACATTCTCCCTCAATGCAGCTGCGTTGGCAGCAAATACTTACCGGCAGTCCCTTTCAAATACGCTGAATACAGCTCATAAAGTGAGTATACTTAGGTAAATATATTGCTATAACCTCCCCTTTAAGGATAAACTCTCCTTTGTGTACACATCAGTATTTCTGCAGTATGAGGTTTAAAAAAAAAAATTCTGCTTATAAAATAAAATTAAAAAAAACAACACAAAAAACACTTGACATGGCAAAGATGCATGCTAATACCACAAAGAGTTACTGACAGCAGTGGATCCACAGTGTAGCCCCAAGGAGCAAGATGAGCTCACAGTGTGCTGAGTTTGCCCTCTACTGGTCAGTTGTTTAGGAACACAGAGAAGTTAGTTCTGTTAGAGCACAAATGTTAGTTGGACCCTGCTGTAGTGTAACGTCTACACAGGCTTTCAATCTTAGTTGGTTGGTCATAACTATATAGGGGGGATGTGATATACAATTGTTGATGAGGTCATCAATTTCTGTGCTTTAGTTGTAGAAGGAAAGTCAGTGTATCACACCTGAAAGATTGTAACTTTAATATATGAATAATTTAAAACAGAGAAAAAGATGTGATTCGACAACCATTGAGGCGTGAAAAGGAGTGAGATTAATTTCTATAACGGGTTCTCTTTAAATATTAACACTTCAAGTGTTGGCAGCCTTCAAATGTAAAGATGAGTCAACAAGATGATCTCCTTAAAAAGCCATAAACCACAAAGAAAACTCCTTGTTTAAAATAAATACAACACACCACATGCAAATGGTGCAGTCTTTTAAAATAACTCCCTGGTAAAAGCACAATCACAATAACGTTAGCAGAGCTTCCTTTTTGAAACTACAAACGCAGCACCTTATTATCATGTCTTTAAAGAGTTCTGGGATATTTGATATTTGAATGTACTGCAGGTTTTTTTATCCCATTTGCCCGTTTCTGAAGTGCCTCCCATGTGGATTCCTGCGACATGACACAGGGTTTTGTATCTCTCCCAGGCTGCTGCAGCTCGCGCTCCGTCTGCATGACTGATCTCATTTATCCTGGTCACATCCAAAGACACCCAAAGTGAAAGGAAGAGAGTTTCAGCTGTGGCACTGTTAGCAATAAATCAGATCATTCAGCTGTTGGAGACTTGCATGAGTGGATAACAGTGTTTAGAGATTGGCGATATGCAGGGGATGTATGGAATGTTAATATGGGATAGTAAAAAAAAGATAGCTAAAATTTTAATATTCATTGTGGCTCTTCCTCATTGCATCATTTTATCTATTGGATTTAGCAGTGGTCTACTAATAATTCCTGCAGAAATGAAAATAAATGCTTTTTTTCCCTGAATAACATATTTGCTCATTTGTTCCCCTTGATTAATACCATCCTAGTAGATATTGCAAAAATCTTCCATTTCTAAACCAACTCTGTTTACCCTCTAAAGTCTAAAAAGAAATCACCAAATTCCAGCTCTGAAAACAAACACACACACACACACCCTGCAGCAATATATGCACAATGGAATTTATTTGTATGCTGTTTATGCTCCTTCATAAGATGCGTAAACAGACTCATCATCGCTTGATATCCTTCTTCTGTGGCTTCAGTTACTGTGACATTTTGTTCCTTTGCTGGTAATTGATTTCTGCTTCAATTTATTAGTATTGCCTATGGGGCCCCTGCAGCACAATGCTAGTTATCCAGGCCCCACCAGGAGCTTAATCCCTTAAAATGAGCTGAATTAATAAGAGTGTTCAAGTAACATATTGATTACAGAATCAATGTCTGTTTCTTTGCAACGCTCTGAAATGATTCCTGTAAAATTTAACAGCTTTAGGTACTAAGAAGAGCACCTTTTAAAATCATTTAGCTTCAGTCTAGACGTCCGATCACATTCTGATTGATTGTGTTTAAAGCCTTAATGCAAGTTTTCAAGGAGAGATTTGAAGAAATGTATCACTGGGTAATTGTTTTTCACTACTTTAACCGTCTCTTTTTAAATGAAGCCTCTACTTCATCTTCCTATTTCACATCAGTGGCAGAGCAAGCAGCACAGTGACAGGTGGGTTTCCATTAAACAGAAAGGAGTTTTGTACAGTGGAAGTAGCATTGCCTCAATGCCACATAATATCCTTTCATACCTACAGTCAGTTAGAGCCTTGATATTATAAGGCAGCGATAGTTCTAGACATGCAGTGCAATTGTCAAAGGATTTGCTGTCCATCCAATATTTGTTTAGTTTAGTGCAGGGTCATGGGGGGGCTGGAGCCTAGCCAAGCAGCTGTTATGCAAAAAGGGTCAACAAAGGCACAGACAACCACTCAACTGAACTCCTTGGCAGAAGTGAGAAATACCAGTTGAGCTAAAAAGCATGTTTTCAGACTGCAAGAAATTGAAGATCAAGAGTACCTGAACAAACCCCACACATGCAGCAGGAGAACATGGAAACTCCAGTCTGAAATCCACCTGAGTCCATCTGAGGTTTAAACCAAGAACCTTAACAATACAAACCACAAGCCCTTGACTAACTCAATGCCAGTCTGGTCACATATCATGTATACACGTTTATCATCAATAAAGGGAAATGTTGCACTCTTCCCAGCAACGTGCGCAACGATTAAAAACAAAACAAGTGACCCAATGATTATAGTATTTTTTATTCTGCATCACTTCATCAAAATAAATGCTCTCAATACTTTTCTCATTGATCTGATCATGTTCATCCATTTGGTTTATATATATTTACAGGGCAGCCAGTGACATGGGGGGCATTTTACAAGTATTTATTCTTTATTTGATGTAATCATTAAAGCTTTTAACAACAAATTTATATACAATGACAGCATGGATGAATGTTGAACCATCACCCTAAGTATAAGGGTAAGAAAATATCTAAAATTAGAACAGCATAATATGTTTAAAAAAAACACCTTTGCAAAGAATTTTAAGCATTGTGCAGTTTATTTTCAAAGAATAGCTATAATGAATTTAATATTAATACCAGAAACTTCTAGAAGCAAATGTGGACACATCTAAAACAGAATAATCTAAAACATAGCTCCAAGTAACACTAAATGTTTGGTTTTAGTTTATTTCCTTTTTTTGCTCCTCTAAAAAATAGAAATCTTGTTTGCTTAATAGTTACAAGTTTTATCTTTAACTTTTTGAGGGTAATTTAAAAAAAAAACAAAACACTTCCATTCCCAGTCAAACTCATACATATCTTTTATAGTAAAACACTCTTTTACTGTAGGACTTTTACTCTAATTAGCCTAATTAAAAGTATCCATTTAAAACATATGTGCTCATATGAACTAGACATCTTCAAATTGACACAGAAATACAGATAAATGGTTAAATTATTCACTAGCTCACCTCATTAAAATATTAAAGATAAAATAAATGAAATTAGCCAACAAAGTTATTTTTGTCTTTTAGATAAATACACAGTCAACACTGAAGAAAAAGCAAAGATAATTGATGTCCGTGAGCGTACTGTAGCTTGTATACCTACAGGTAAATCAGTAGGCTGCATCTGTAGACATGAGTGGAATTTATTACATCTGCTGCAGCACCCTCAGCGGGTTAGTTTGAGTGCAGTCGGATGAACATCACAGATGTCAAACCATTGCTGATCCACCTCTTTGTGTGGCAATAGGCCATTTTGTGGCAGAAAAGGCCGGCGCCACCGATCGCGGCTGCCTGCCACTTGCCAAAAACGTGTGCCCTTGAGTAGAAAGATAGCATTGTGGGTGTAGGAGAAGTAGGCAGCATCAATGTTGCCATCTGGATGGTCTCCACTCTCCACTGGAGGGAAAACATCTCTGATGTTTTTGGGGAAGCCTCCTGCCAAGCTGTTGGCTTCCACACTGAATGCATACACCTGTTTGAACAGACAGTCATTTCTCTCTAAAACAGGAGCCGTGTAATTACAACAGAAAAAGAAAATCACCAGAAAAGTTGGCTTCTTTGAATGCACCCCTTATAAAGTAGACAAACAACTAACTATCTTGGGGTGTATACATGACTGCACTTGGTGTGTGATCATTTGCTCAGCATTATTAAATTCCAAAAATAAACATTTTTATATAAAGCAACAGTTACAGGTTGCATAAACAGTAAATATACACACATTTTACTCAAGTTCATCATAAACACAAAGCACAGACATGGCATTCATATTATGTAATTAGCTTTAACATGAACTTCCTAATGCTCAAAAGATTTCCTTTTGCCAACAACTTAAAATGGATTTCCTTTGTACATAATGTTGTACTTATGTACAGGAAATGTTGTACACGATTTAACGCCCTGCACTATTTTATACTGTGTTTACTTACTCAGCAAAGGAATTGGTATTATTGTTATGATTAATAATGTTAATATTATGAATGTTATTATTTTCTTCCTTAGTATGTACAGTTGTGCTCATATTTATTCATACACTTTCATTAAAGAAGGAAATAAAAAACAGCTGCCTGTGAAATAATCTGAAATTGACTCAAGTAATAATAAATTATAATCATATGAAAATCATTACATTATTTTCTAATTCTGGTTTAATAGAAATATGTTTTTAGAAAGCAAACAAATAAGATCATTTATTACATGTTACATCACTCATAAACTGATATTTTGTTGAACAATCCTTTAATGTTTCCGCTCCAGTCAGGTGTTTTCTGTTCCTCTCAGTCAAACTTCTGCACCTGATGACAGGTGTTTTGTCCCACTGTTCAACAGAAAAGTGCTCTAATTTGTCCAGGACCAATTTGTTTGTTTGTTTGTTTTTCTTTCTTCAACTCAATTAAATGAAAAAACAGTGTCTTATATTACTAAATTACATTTTTGCTAATTTTTAGTTATTGTTCCCTTTTTAAGTCTCCAGTTATTTGAGTGACATGTAAGTATAAGTGTGTATATGTACATATGTATGTATAGGTATGTACATATGTTTTTTCTTTTCTTATCTTTTTTCATTCATTCGTTCGTTCTAAAATAAATATTTAAACTTTTAATCTTCAGTATTTATAAAACATACACCTTGTAGGAGCCCTTGTCTCTGTTGTGCTTCAGTTCTGCATCCAAAACTCCTTTCTAAAGATAAAGCAGTCATATATGTATAAGCTAAATGGCTGTAACCATGGCAGCAATGAAAGTTAAAAACATAATCCCTGTTTACCTTCAGATCACCTTTTTTTAAGGGGGAAAAAAACTTACATGAGAGCTTTTGAAGAAGTAGATGTGGGAGTCCCTCCTGTCATAAAAGGCTGTGTCAACGGGGCCAGGCACCCCTGGGAAACCTTCAGAGATTAACCTGGGATATTGATGACCTTCAGAGTCTTGTTTGAGGACGTGGTCATTCTCATTGTCATACCTCCAGAACTGAGTACCTGCAAAAACAGAAGCCCATGAAATACCTGTACAGAACTGATGTTATAGGAGCAAAATTATCTCTCACATTTGGAAAATTCTATCTGTTTAGCTACCTTTGAAAAAGTAAACAGCATCTCTTTTTTTGGACCACACATGTACATATGCATCCACACCATCCTTAGGAATCCCATGCCAACCGATCTGTAGTGGAACTGGATCACCATAACGGGTTCTATTGTTTCTGTTCTCATACAGCCAGTACCAGCCTCCTCTCATGAAATATGTGTTGAAACGGATGACCACCTTCCCGTAAGGTGTTTTTTCTTTTCTGATCCAGTCAAACACTGTGTCAAAGCGACCTTTACAGCCACCTGGTGTCAAATAGAAGCACGATAAAGAAAACAAATTGGTTTGTGTTGATTTACTCTTTAAACTGTGAAGATTACACCGAATGTCTTTTTCTTTGTGACTGAGTATGAACAAGGTAATGCTGTAGCCACCTACCGTAGAGATGCTGTATAGCTTTTCTGTCCATCCAGTCCATTTCAAAGCCCGACTCATGGGGCAGATAGCTTGGCTGCATTATAGATCCAGGTCTGTAGATGTGGGGTAAACCCAAAACGTGACCAATCTCATGAACTGCAACCTAATAAGGGAGTCAACTGAAAGTGTTGTTACTGAACCTTGCAATGTTTTGTTTTTTTTTTTTTTTACTCATTGAATTTTTTTTCATATGCTTACTTTTAATAGACTTATTCCACTGCCAGTATTGGGAGCAGTAAAATGCTCATCATCATCAAAATGTATATCACCAAGGAACCAGGCATGGGCAAATTCTTGACCAGTGCCGTCAAATCTCTGATTGCATCCCAGATGTCTTCCTGTGGGGAGAAAAAAATGCTTTGTGTTGAATATGCGTTGATTTCTCAATGCAAGAATGAGCAATAATAAATCCAATAGGGAGGTATACTGCCATAAATCTGTGTCATCTGTGAAAACTGTAGTTTCAAGAATCATTGCCTTTGCCAACATGGTTGTTTTACCATTAAATCTTAAATATAAATGAGGATGTGGGTCATAACATCAAACTTAAAGATAAACCCTTGCAAACATTCTAAAATGTCTAAATCCTTTGTTATTGTAAATCCCACATTTAAACTATTAGAAAAAAGAAAAAAATGGGACCAAAGTACACTAGTCCAGATCTGCGTGTCTTCGATATTCCCAGTCTGTAAATTAACCCAGTTTAAGTCTCCACACATGGTCCATAGTGCAGATTCTTCCAGCCAAACTTTGTCCACATACATAGACATAAAACCTTGCCAAACCTTCCAACTATTTCTGTAACAGTACTCAGCCTCAGCCAGAACAAAGCCAACGAAGCCAACACCGAGTTCAACTTACCCAAATCTGCCACTACTTGTGAAGTTATATTAAACCAAACCAAAGTCTAATATGTATTTATGAAAATCTGTTGTATCCATCATGTATTGGCTGAGGCCTACCTGTGCCAAAACCCAGCTTGATATCAACATCCTCCAAAGGTGACTGCACATCTTCTACAAATTCCAGTGGCGACACTTCACTCCACATCCTGAAAGCCAGCCTGAAGATGTACCTTTGTTCTTCAATAGTCAGCTGGCTGCTGTACCCTTCGCCGATTAGCCTCCACTTCGAGACAGTCTTAGAAAAGGCCACGTGACCAGTTTCACTCAAATCTCTCTTTTGTCTGTTTTTGGACACGAGAATGGCGAGGTGACGCTTTCTGCGCCTCACTGCATCACTCTGGTTTGTGTTCATACTCTGATTACCCAGACTGATGTCATGTGAGCTGTTTAGAGAAGTAAGATTCAAGAAGTCTGTTGTATTCTTCATGCTTGTGTCATCTGAAATTCCCATGAGAGCATTTTCTGTCTCATTAAAATTTAATACGCCATCTTCAGATGAATTAGCAGAGCCACTGATTATATTGTTTGTTGTGTTGTTGCTGTCAGTCTCTTTAAAACTGTCTCCAAGACTGTTTTCAACATTTAATTCGCCACTGTTTTCAGGTGCTGCATGCCTGTCCAGGTCTAAGTCCTGGTCAGGGACTCCACATCTTGGTTTGTTCATCGCTTCCTTGGTGGCTTCATCAAACACTCCTGTAACAGGCAGACCTGACACCCTTTGAAACTCTTTAAGAGCTGAAATAAATGCTTGATTCTCAGTTTGACTGTCCTGGCCATCTCGATCACCACTTTGAAGAGAGACCCTTGCATGAGGCATTGAGGTTCCCTCCTGTATCGTGGCCTGGAGGTCATCCAGGAAGTCGTCACTGATAAATGTGTCTGAATTCTCCAAATGGATCTCCTCCCAGTTAACTGGTTTGATGAAGCCGTACCTAGAGAGAAATAGCTTAAACAACATCCTGCAGTTACTCATTAGATATTTAATGTGGATATTAAAACGGAAAAGGACATTAAAAAATAATTACCTCCGCTTTATGCTCATCCGTTATGACTGGAGCTTGGTTAGAATCAATCATCTGCACATCAGAATGATCCCGATTATGGAAAAGTCTTTCTGTGTGAATGGAGCTAATATTCATGAAGAAAAGCGAAATGATCAGCTGGATAAAAGTCAGCATCGTGGCAATGGTTTACCCCAGAGGTTCAGTAAAAGTTGTGCTTGTGACAAGCAAAGAACAACGCTGCTTTATAGGATGAGCACGAGTTTCTCCCCACCTATCTAAAGGTGTGACTCTCTGGAGATTGCCTACTTTCGTCACTTCTGCGCCAAAAGTCAACATATATTTACTGCTTACAAGTGATAAATTTGACCGAATTTCAAGGATGCGTTACTCCTGTTACTCCAGTGGCTTTAAACTGGCAATTGCTCATCTGGAGAGAAAGTTTAAACTTTACTTTTATGTGGGCAATAAAGCTGTTTTAGGACCGTTACCAACACCTGCTCTGAACAAATACACACTTCAGTGTTTTACAGTGAATAACAACTAACAGAAATCTTTCACATTATACCAGCTGAGGTTTATTTTCAAAGATAATTCAACATTCACTTTAAAGACATTTCAGATAAACACAAATCTGTCTTGGTGGACATTTATGACACACACATCAAATCTTGTGCAACGGAGCTGCAGCGTATCCAGCAATCATGAGATAAGCGACGAAGTAAAACAGAAAAATTGCAATACACTCATATACAAAAGGAGACATATAAGATAAGGATTCAGGAGGGTTGTAGATGGTCACTGTAGAACCTTGGCGATGGCTCCTGCCAGGTGTTCAGCTGTTGGCTTTTCTGCTGCACAGCTCACACAAAGACCTTCTACTGTCATTGCATCATGAGTAGTTGGACCAATGGCTGCAAACTGGAAACAAAGAGACAGTCAAAGGCACTGAGGAGCTGTTCCATACTACAGGTTTAGGAATTTTTTTCCATGTATCTTTATATTTTTGCATGAATAGCTATGAGGAGAACGTACTTTTATTTGAGTCAGGCTATCGCCTGCCAGCCTCCTTACCACTTCCAGGCAAAACTTTACTCCTGAGGGACTAAAGAAACCTATGCTTGCAGGAGTTCCCTAATAACACACAAACAAATCAATATTTACTGTATTTAAAAAAAACAGTTTCTAAAAAGTGTGGGAGCGGGAGGAGTGTACCTGCTCTGTGAAATAGTTCTTCAGATTTTTCTCAATATCAGGATGTTCAGAGGTTTGATAGACAGTCAACGTCTCTAGGGGAACCCCTGGAAACAAAGAAACAGATCCCCACCATGATAAATGTAGCGCAATTACTATTTTATAATTAGTGTAACCCCAGAGGGTCTCATCACCTTGAGTTTTAATGGTGAGAAACAATAAGAGGAAATGCTTACCATGTTCCCTTAAAGCCGTTGGCAACACTTCCCTTTTGATAGAGCCACAGGGGAAAAAGAGTGGTGGGATATTTGTGTCCTCTCCTACAGGAGGAATTAAGGTCACATTAGTTTTAAGAATAATATTGAAATGTTTATTAAATTAACTGTACAGAATGAGGGTTGTAATAAAATCAGACCATACGTTCAATGATAACACGTGACAGGACCTCTGCTGTCCCCGTGTCTTCTCCCAAAGGGTTCAGACCCAGAGTTTGGACTGTGTAAACAAATCACAAACATGACCACAGATTAAATTAAAACAGAATGAAATTATATGGAAATAATATAAAACTATAAACTAGTTTTGATTTTTTTTCTCTGTCTTCTTTTTTTTTTTTTTTAAATTGTTATTTTAAAATTGAGGTCAACAAGAAGAAGAAGAAGAAGAAGAAAAAAGCTTCTGTGTGGGGTAAAAAAAAAAAAAACTAAACTCTGGACCAAAATGCAAAACACTAACTGGAGTTTTATCTTTTAAACTTCTTTAAATTTCCATTTGCAAACTTGGACATTCTTTGCATCACAACTAAAAAGGTTTATTAATTGAAGTATCAATAAAAATCTAATTAAAGAAGTGCTTTCAGGGAATCCAGAAAGGTTTCTGGACACATGTGACAATAGCTTTTTTTTTTTTTTTTTTTTTGTCTTGTCCAGCATTTTAGCAAGCAGACTGATGTTCTGGATGCTGTGTTCTGCTGAGCAAATTTATTTTGCCAAGGGGAACTTTTATAGATGTAATGATCCCCTTCTATTTCTTGATTCTTATTTTATTTTTCTATTTGTTTTGGATAATTGTTTGGATTACAAAGTTTATGCCGCTGGACCTGACCGGAAAGGATAGAAAAGGGACAGAAAGAGAACAGAAAAGAATACAGAGAAAACATGTTACAATACCAAAAAACATTAGACACAGAGAGAGCATTGCTTATTTGAAAGAAAATGCCAAATCACATTCTGTCGCTATTACAAGAACATGGCTCTATAGTTAAAATCCAAGATGTCTTTTCTGAAGCTCATCTGTGACCTAAAGCAAATATTGGTGCATTATGAAACAAAAATTGAACAACAGTGGTCCAAAACTTTTAAAAAGCTCATTTGTCAAGTAACAAGTGAGAGACGGTTCAATTCCCAAATAAAGTCATCAGTCAACTCAAACCAGTTATGTAACATAACTTTTCTGAACAAAACAAGCATTCAAATGTCATACATCTGTTAAAAAAAAAAAACAAAAAAAACCAGCAGCTTTTATTTGTTCCAACTAAACTAAAAAAAAAAGCAATGACAATGCAAAGCTAAACAGGCTCTGAAATCAGGAAGATGCTACACCTGCTTGTTTTCTTAAGGCGAAATGCATTCGCTGCATATCACAGCAAACTGTTGCTTGTGTATAACAAGTGACTGAATGGAGTCAAACCACTTCACACATGCCTGTGAACACCAGGTGCCCAGCACACTCTGCAGCAATTACAATGGGTTTATGAGGAATACAATGCCTGACAAACGTTTAGAAAATGACTTAAAGTAACCGATGAATTCCTGTGATAACAACTCACCTAATGCTGCAGTGGCCTTCCCAACCACATAGATGGATTTGGCGTTCCATTTGTCTTTCACTGATTTATTCCACTCTAAATGAGTGAGAACAAAATAGTTTTAAGTCTAAAACAGTCGAAAATATATACACAACACAGATCTTAAAATGCTTACAATGTATGTTTTTTTTTCCCTCATAAGATTCTTTATCTGTCCTTTCTCACCTTCTCTTCTTTCTTCTGCTTCCAAACACATCTTTACTGCCTCCACCGCTCTCGGACTGGTAAATATGAGGCCACCGTGTTTATCTGGTTGGAACAGCTAAAAGGAAAGACAGCTTAAATCGCAAGTGCTATTATATTAAGCAGAAAATATGTAGACATGAGACAAATATTAATTCAGTGCCTGTGACAAAGCAGTTTACCTTATCAGACAACGTGTTTAATGAGACAAACTTAAAAGACAGCACAGGGATTAGAGTTGCTTTGTGTCCATGTGATGCCAGCGCCTACAGCATCAAAATATTAAGTCAAGTTAAATGATCACTCTTGTGATAACTATAAAGAATACATATTTTAGCAAACTGGTACATTATGTCTACCTCAATGTAAGGGTCAGGTCCAGACTCTCCCTCTCTTGGCTCTTTAAGAAGCAATACATGCATTTTGGTGATGCCCTTAAAATTTTAGACAAGAGAAAAAAACAACAACAACAGAACAAAACATAAACAATGCTGATGAAGATGCAGTTACATTTAGAAACTGCTGAAAGTGCTGAAAGCTGGGTGTGTGGGCTTATTTAGCTAAGTTACACCCTTAAACTGTCGTATGCAACCTCCTGATAACAATGCTGTTGAGTCACGGTGAGCTCGCTGCTTATGAATAGTAAATAAAAAGCAATAAAGTCATATTTTCCACGCAGGTAGTTTTTCCTTAAGCCGTGTGTTGTTGTTTACATTAGCTAAAAACAGTGGGTGACAGATTAGCCACAGTAACCTTCCCGCTTACAGAACCAATTAGTACGTTTAAGCAATACAAAGTCACTGATTTGTTAGGTATTAAAGGATTGTAATATGAGCGAAAGAGAAAGCCAAAAACAATGAAAAAATTGCACCTAATTCTAATACCTTGAGTCGTTCATGGAGATCATTTTATTCTCAGTTAAAGGAGGGTGAACATTGCACATTTAACAGATTTTCAAACACCTATAGAAAGAAAAATACATGTTAACAGTACATTTTACTTTTATTCGTTCAAATATTCTATATAAAAACATTTTATGATACACTTAAATGTTTTATCACAGTCCTGCAGAGTTTTGAAATAGTTTAAAAAAGTAAACCCCCCGTTTAATAAATGGTTTATTCCATTTCCCGATGCGCAACTGGCCGACATTACGGCTCCCATAGTCGCTTCACAGAACAGCCCGCGTCGCATATCCAGACCCATAATGGCAGCTCCACAGTTTTGGCTTCCATTTCTGCCCTGTTGAACTACAACCTTTGTCCCGCCCTCTTATTTGACACGCTGTTTAATGCTGCAGCATGGCTTCATCGGCTAAGAAGAGAGCAGTAGGTTTGGGTGAAAATCCAGATGAGGACGAAAGCAGTTCCGATGAGAAATCAGAGGAGGAAGAGGATGATTCTGGGGAAGAAGACAGTGAGGAGGAAATTAACGAGGTGAAGGACCAAAACATTCTTAGAACTTGTAGTTGATTTTGCTATCAAGAGATCAAGCTAGCTACTTAGCTGGGTTACTGAGCTAACTAGCTAATCATTGCAATGAAAATACGCTTACTCCCCTCTTTCCAGGAGGTCATAGTGGATTTTGAAGCCCACACCATTTCAGACAACGACTTCAATGGTATAAAGAAACTTTTGCAGCAGGTGAGGGGCGGCGTGATATGTGCAATAAATATTGTCAGCATGATGTCAATGATAACACCTCTTGTCATGTTTGGACTCAGCTCTTCCTGAAGGCTCATGTAAACACATCAGAGATGACAGACATCATCATCCAGCAGAATCACGTAGGAAGTGTCATCAAGGTGAGTTTCTAATCTGTGGGATCTGGTCACAATTGACTGAGAGTTTATTCCCTGTCTCATTTGGTCCCATGATTTTCCACCAGCAAGCTGAAGTACCAGAAGACAGCGATGACGATGACCCAGATGAAGTGTTTGGATTCATCACCATGCTTAACCTTACAGAAAGAAAGGTAACATCTCTCTGGCAGACCAAATTCTACAAACAAAAATGCAATAAGTCATAAATGTTGAAGCTTCTTCATTTGAACTTGGAACTGGTGGTTTTTGCAGGGTTTGCAGTGTGTGGAGGAAATCAAAAAGCTGATTCTAGACCAGTGTGAGAAGAATGCCCCTCATAGTGCGACAGAACAGTTAGAAGAGATCTTCAGTGACATTAGCAAGCCTGTCGGGCTGCTGCTGAGCGAGCGCTTCATTAATGTACCGCCACAGATTGCCCTCCCTCTGCACAAACAGCTCCAGTGAGTTCTACTTTGTCAGCCAATTGTCATTTCAATATTTTCTGATTAAATGTAAAGTATGTTTAGTGCAAGTGAAACATTCACAGGATGGTGTATAAGTACAGAGAGATGCTATTTGGCATGTTGCTGATGCTGCCTGTTGATCTGATAATGTGAGCTATTTATCTTCTTGTACTTGAACTGTTAATTATAAATAACCCCAAAAGAAAAGTTGAATTTCTATCAATTTATTTACATAAGAAATGTGTTGCAGCTTCTACAGCTTTGCATCTTTAACATGTGTATAAACAGAGTTTTGTTATCCTTTTAGGGAGGAAATTGATGAAGCTCAGAGGACTAATAAGCCCAGTGGGAGGTGTCACTATTGTCTTATGATCAGCAAAACCTGCAAAGAAGCAACAAAGAATATTCCAGCCAGAGGAGGCGTTCCCAAAGAGGAGTACATGTTTGTCAATGCGGAGGAGGAATTCTTCTATGAGGTAGAGTCAAAGATTTAAGAAGTTTAATGTTAATCAGGGCAGTCCCGACTTCAAGTATCTAATCAGTAGCTATTTGCCTTTTACTTAAAAAAAACAGAGTAATAACTTTCATCTAAGTTTCCATTTGAAAAGCCAGCTTTAGTGTGTGTGTGTTCTAATTTTTTTTTTCCCAAACTTTGTCCATGTTGTGTTTACAGCAAGCAATCCTGAAGTTCCACTTTTCAGTCCAGGAGGAAGCCGACTCTTGTTTAAGCGGCAGGTGGTCATTTGACGATGTACCCATGAAGCCTTTCAGGACAGTGATGCTGATACCTACAGACAAAATGCCTGCCATTATGGACAAACTGAAAGAATATCTAACTGTGTGAAGTACGCATCAATGCAAAGATATTCAGCTTCATCGAAAATGTTTTCGATGCGGTTATCTCAAAGAAACGTTTCTTTTGAACTGTAAAGACTTTCTACAAGATTTATTTGGGGAAACAATCGTGATGTCACTCAAATGTAAAAATTCTTTATCAATAGATACTGTGGATGCTTTTCTTTAGTGTGTTATGAGCTGGAATAGATAACTGAGTTTGGGCTCACACTTATTGAGATGTAAAATTAAAGACTATTTTAGAGCTCGTGCATTCAGATGTTTCTTTCCACACAAACAGTTGTGCTTGGTGCAGAAATTTCCATGATCACATTTTTTCAGAAAAGTTCTTTGATTAAACAATTACAGCCACATTCTTGTATAATTGAGCCAAAACAGTTTTCCCTTTTGGCACACCTGACTTGATGAGGAAATCAATAAATGCCTCTATTTCCAATTTTCTTCTTAATCTGGGAGCAACTTGCTCTACATTCCAAGTTTTAGGCCGTGTTTACATCTGCTCGAGACTAAAAGCAGACAAGCAAGGAGCGATCATTTTATGTTTTCAAATATTTATGTGCTAAAGCATCTGGATATGACCAGCTATAAGAGGGAATCCACTGAACATGCACTTGCAGTCCTCCTGCTGCTCATATGAACTGAAATACTGGATAAAAGTATTACTAGACAGTCAAGCAGATCAACTATACAAAAAGGGGAAAATGCTGAAAACGAGCACCTACATTTGCTCATTTGTTGGATTTAGGCCATAATTGTTGCTGCTCTTCACAGCATGTTTGACAACCTGACAATCCTGTCTTCAGAGAGGTATGATCCACCACTGTTGCACATTTTCATCCTATTTTAGACAGACTGCAAATATTCTACAAGCATAAAACGTGGTTGGAGTATAACAACCTAAATCTCTGGTCACAGTTTATTGAATCATACATCTGTCATAAGTCTGTGTCACTGCTGCACAGTCTCTGGTGGCATCACTGCCGTTTGCCATTCGCTGCTTCTCTCTGCAACTTCTTGACGCCTCTGAGTCCAACATGTCCTGCAGAAAGTCTTTGCTCTCACTAGGGGGCAGGTTGTAGAAGAAGTACAATGGTGCCGTTTGAATGAACCTAAAACAGATCAGACAAGATTTTCTTTTTTTTTTTTAAATGGACATTACTAAAACTTGAGAAAGCAAGCAGCTGTTGGGACTTGAAAAAGCTTTAAAAACTAAAAAAAAAAAAAAAAAAAAAAAAGATGGCCCACTGTGATATTAAAATCATGACAGTGTAGCATATAGAAATATAAGCCACATGTGGACACATCTGTAATCTGCTTGTGAATAGAGACTGACTTACACTTGAGGGGAAATTTCAGAGACTGTTCTGATGTAGTTATTTTCTGAGAGGGTGTACTCGTTGAAAAGCACCCACTCTGGCAGCCCCAGCTTGTGTGACTGAGCTCCGTAACCGGAGAGCGGGTGCATCTGGGCCATGTGCTTGTGTGTCAAGATGAAGTAGTTTCCTGAACCATCCACATCTCGAGCAATCTAAGTTAAAAAAAAAAAAAAGTGAATAAGTCAAACTAATGAAAGCAATATGAAGAAGCATCACTGTTTTATTTATACCTGCATGAAGAATCCAGCCAACAGAGCTCGTTTGATGTTGTTCGTGTTTGTTTTGGTTCCAAAAGAGGGCTCAGAAATGGGAAGCTCAATTCTGTTCAGAGTGTCTGTCAGCTCTGATCGAATAGCATCAGCCATCTTCAGGGCAGAATAATCCAGAAAATAGTCACGGCACCACTTTTCAGCAGTCATGTCTGAGGAAACAAAGACAGTCACCTGCATATGGATTATATTATTGGTTTGACTTAATAAATAAATGTCTAGTGGACAAAATGTAAAATGTGAGTCATAATCTTGTTCATACTCACCAGATACCGCAATTTGGTTCAATTTTGAAAGCCTACCTCTGAAGAATTGTGACTGGCAATAAATAATGAATGTGACAACCCCAGATGTTTGCTTCTCGCTGACAGTTATTTGAATTTTCATAAATATTAAGCAGCAGATTCTTGGATAAATGGGCCAAAATACATTTCTACAGTACCTATTTGAAATCCTCCAAGTTTGCTCCTTGGTGATACTGCTAGTTATTTGTGTCTAAATGGATTTAACAAAAGAAAACCACTTTTTGTTGATGCACTTTTCAAGCCATGTTTAAACCCAACTGTGTCTGGACAGAAATAATGAGCCTGACATGCCAGGTGGTTTGTTAACAGAAAATGAAAGTGAATGGTTTGACAGAATCAAGCTGTCTTAAAATAACGACAATAGTGCAAATTATTAATTAAAGGTTAAAAAATATATATTCAAGTAAATATGAAGTGTTACTTTATAATTAAGGAGTTGAGACAGATGGGCTTCCTGCTGAAGCCTAGCTCTGCAGACATTTACTCAGATCAAATTTTAGGATTTGCTATATAAACCAAGAGTGGTGTTGTAGTCGTCTCTGGTCCAGGAGTTTCCCTGCTGCAACAGACCTGACACACATCAGCCTTAGTCAACAGACTTGTGCAGAGCTCAACATCAAACTCTGCACAGGTCTGTTGATGACACATTGCTTTGAGTTGCCCACCCCTGATATAAACTGAAACCTGAAAAATAATGGCAAACAGCTCAAAGTGGGTTTGTCACCACAATTTGATTTAATTTTTTTTTTCTTCAGTCTGATATTAAACTCTTCTTTAATATTCATTCATTCATTTTCTAAAACGCTTAATCCAATTCAGGGTCGCGGGGGAGCTGAAGCTGATCCCAGCTGGCTTTGGGTGAAAGGCAAGGTACACCCTGGACAGCTTGCCAGTCCATTGCAGGACCATCACAGATACAAACAACACTCACGCTCTCACACTCACTCCTAGGGGCAATTTAGAGTAACCAAATAACCTAACATGCATGTCTTTGGACAGTGGGAGGAAGCCAGAGTACCTGGAGAGAACCCACGCATACACGGGGAGAACATGCAAACTCCACACAAGGATTGAACCAGTGACCTTCTTGCTGTGAGGCCACAGTGCTAACCACCAGACCACTGTGCAGCCCCCTCCTTTCTAATAAATGTATGTAAAACATAAATTCAAATTAATCCCAGTATTCTATTACTTTAGTTTTTCAGTGTTAAGCAATTGAACAGTGTTATTTTATTCTTTTAATAATCTGTATAACTTTGTCTTTGACTCGTTTTTAATTCAGTTTGATGTCAATAAACTTGTTTTTAATGACATTTTCCCCTCTTACTATTTCTCGATTTGTATGCTCTCATTTCTTTTCCCTGCTTCATTTCCTCACATCTAAGACTCTCCAATCTGGGATTTTAGTTATAGTTGAAAAGTACAGGATGGATGTAACATGCCTTAACAAAATGTGAGTCTTTCTGTAGAGCCTGATATTTTTAAAAGATGTTAATCAATTATATATGTCTGCATCATCATATGTTAACTGTTTTATTACAGGTTATCACTTTATTTTGTTTCCATTTGGGACCAAATATGTAGCAGCTCAATGAAGAGGACAAAAGGAAGAACAGGAAGGTGGTGAAAGAGAGCCTGAACTTCTGTAAAAATAAAAGTTTAGCTCGTAATGTTGTCTTTTATGAAAGAAAACAGAGTGTGAAACACTGAATCCTGCGACTCCAACTGTGCTGCAGCAAATCTAAAAAATGGTTTCTTGCACAGATTAAAATTAATTTCTGTTTCTTACATTGTTCCTTCTGACTTTGTTTAAAGGCGTTGTAGATATTAATGAGGGTGAAGTGATCACCCTCAGGATGCCGGAACTTTCTGTGAATCTGAGCCACTTCATGGGTCATGCCAGCAGATGGCTCCAGGAAGCAGGACGGCGCTAAAAGACAAGAGCCAACAGTTTATTGCCGCTCCTTAAAAGGAGCTGTACATAAATTTCACTCTGATGATGGACACAGTATGGACATACCTGACAACATGGCTGCAATAGTCAGCATTTCATTCACACAGTCGAACTCGCAGGATGCGAGCAGAGCTTTGGCCATTTGAGGATCCAGAGGAATTTCAGACATGATGATGCCAATCTCAGACAAGTTACCGTCGTCATCTAAAGCGGCGAGGTAGTCCAGCTCCTCCAATGCCTGCATGAGGCCCTCTGGATCTGCCAGAAATAAGGAAATAGCAAATAAGTGTAATGTTTCTTTTGTGTTAACTTAGTTACTGTATGCATACTTTAAAAACAAGCGGTCCTGATTGATTCAATCTGTGCATTTTAAGACTTATACTAAAAAGAAGTAAAGATAGAACCAACCAATTAATTATAAAAGGAAAATTAACATTACAGAATTATAAAGATAATAAAAAAAATTAAACTTTTAGAAAAAAAACCCGTTTGAAATAAAGAAAGAATTCAACAAAACTTAAAAAACAAAAAAGATTTGTTGTGTTTATTTTTCTTCTTACATAAACATTCATTCATGGTTTCTTTTCTGTGAATTGTCTGTTTAGTCGTGTTGACACTTATTAATACTTTTCTACAAAAAAGAAAAAAAAAGAGGTTTTTTGTTTGTGTCCAGACCTACAAGTGAGTTTAAAAATGAAAGGACACACACGAAACATAAGCGAATTATGTCCATGCACCTTTTGTGACACAATGACTTATTACCAAACTATTGGCAGAACTTTCTACTTCATTGTACTCTTCTGGAGCTGCACTAAATTAGACATGTTTTATAACCAATAATGAACCGGCTGGTTTTTGTCTGCTCCGTACATGATGGGGTGGGTCACGGCTCAAACAAAGGTTACTAGCCAAGTTGTCAGCTCAGCTAAACCACGGCTGACTGGGCCCAAACAGAAACACGGAGCAAATTCATTTGTTCTTTCTCTTCCACATTTTTTGGCTGCATTTTAGGGTGAGGGAAATGCCTTTGTGGGAATCTGCAACTCAACAATAAAAATGTCTGCTGTCCTGAATTCAGCTTGTCAAATTTCTTACCTGGTCTGTCAATGAAATGACACTGACCGAGGCCAGCTATCTCCAACCTCTTTAGGAAGAGAACTGTTGGTGTAATATTAGACTCCAAAATCTGGGAGGAGGTCTCGAGGGGTAGGCTTGCTTCAGGATACAGACGGAAACATTTACCTAAGAAATGAAGTAGCACTTAAATATGGCTTTGAATTAAAGCTTTTCAACTGAGTAATACTACAAAGTTCCATTGTTCTCTTTTATGTAAAGACTACTAATTGATAATTAAACTAATTGATAATGTGGACAGAGGTCTACTAGAAGATTTGTATTATAGATAATTAAATATATAAGTTGATATCCAATTATAAGTAAGCGTATTTTGTGAATGTATAGTTTACATGATAGGATGTAACATGAATGTACATGACATGCATACATTTACTTATGTAAAAATGGATGTAAAGAGATGATTTTGAATATGTAAATAGCTTGTTTTCCAGGATTGAACTGAAGTGCTGATGTGCTGTGTAACTTTTTACAAGTTTTTGATATTATAATTGTGCCGGACCCCAGGGAGAATAGCTGTAGCTTGCTAAAGCGTGTTCAGGAAAGTTCATTTACCAGCTGCATTTTGGGTAAAGATGTGCAGAGAACATCCTGTTATTCAGGATCGGAGAACATACCTGCTGGTCCTGACAGCTGCCTGCGGATATCTGCCTGACACTGGTTGATGGACTGAAGTTTCTCAGAATAAGCTCTCACTCTGGGATTGTAAACCTAGAGATAAAAAGCATAATGAAACAAATACAGATCGGTGTCAGCATAATGCTCTTTTGGGCGATACGCCTCGTAAAAAAAAAAACAACTAACCAATTTTATCTGGACTCCTGTATCGATGACAAACTTTATAGACTCTGCAGTCCACCACAAGTCCTCCCCGTGTTGGACGGAAAGGAAAACCCTTCTGGTCTTTGTGGAGCCCGATTGTTCAGTCAAGACAGACAGGAGCCCTCGCTGGTTTGGATAGAAGACTATGGGCACCATTTGGTCCAACTCCGACCCCAGTCTCGAACCCTCATTCTGGAGGATGCTGTAAGCACTGTGGACCTCCTTTGGAGAAGCAAGCATAGTTTGTTCAACCAAATTTAAAGCGGCAATCTTTAGACCAATGAAACTGCTCTGAAAAAATAACATCATGATACCTTAGCCGAAGCAAAAAACACGACAACATCTCCGCTCTCTCTGGTTCGATGGATCTCCAACACCAGTCTCAGTGCTGAGTAGAAGTAGTCTTTGTTGCAGGTGTTGCTGTGGACCACCTCAGCAGGACACGAGACCTCCAGACTTATGAGCGGGATGCTGCCATAGTATTTCAGAAGCTTTTCAGTCGTGGGCGGCACAGTGAGGAGCACCACCCTGAGTTCAGGCCTCTGCAGCAGGATGTCTTTAAGGAGACCAAGCAGTACATCTGTGCTTACTGTCCTTTCATGGGCCTGGTCGATGACAATGACTCCATAATGCTCCAGGAATGGGTCTGACATCATCTCTCTCAGCAACATATCATCTGTGCAGTACCTGACAGTTTACAAAAAAAGAGATTTACTGTGCCGCATGTTGTCACATTTGGCAACTGAAAAAAAAAGTGTTTTTTTCCCTTATTTTGCAAGAAACTGGTGGTTAAAACAGAAACGAGTCATTTTCATAGGCAAGAAAAAGGTTTTAAAGCTCAAATTTGACATAAAATCTCATCATTTGGATCTCTGGTTGGTTGATGAATGCAAGGCGAAAATGAACTTTCTTTAAACTCTGTTTTGTTTCACAACACAAGACTACAAAATATCAGTTCCTTTAGCACATGCCCACCTCGAATTTGAACTTAAACAACTTCCTGCTGTGGAGTGAAGTTGACAGAAATATCACAATGTCATTTAATATGTTTCTCTTAGGATAACTTACATTGAAGTCACTTTAAAGAAAAACTATGACTACAAAAGCAAGTTTTAAGACAAGTTAAAATAAATAAGTCATTTGTTGCCGAATCATCTAATTTCCCAGGCTGTCATGCCTTTTCTTGAGAATAATTCCTGTATGAATGTAAAAGATAATAATACACAATAAAAACACTCAAAATGACTGTTTGTGGACTGTACAGTATATTTAAGTGTCATTCTCCTCTTAGCTGTGAAACGGACCAAGTAAGAGCTCATCAACAAACCTCAAAATGGTGTCAGAGGAGCAGCAAGTCTCTAGTGGGATGGTGTAACCCACTTCATGGCCTATGTTCACATCCATTTCATCGGCCACGCGAAGGGCCAGATCCACAGCCTGTTGTTTGTTGGTCTGCGTGCACACAATCATGCCATGCTGGTACTCAGCATACAAGCAAAACTCTGCACACCACTGGGGGATCTGAAAGCAAACAGTCGCCAAAGGTTGTTCACACCTCACACTTAACTCTACCTTTCTTTTTCTTCTTTTTCTTTTTTTTTTTTTTTAAACCATACATAATACATAAACTTGAACACAACATGTTTCTGCCTTCTCAACTGGGGCTTCTCAGTTGCAAGCATGTCGTCAGGATTATACAAACAGCTTTTGTTTAAGCTCACAGCAACACAAACAGTGACAGGAGATGTCCAATGGTCTTATCGTTCAGAATGCAAAATTGCTTTGGCAGCATGAGGCGGCTCCAGCAGATCAGGGCTTAGCAGCAGGAGGTCCCCGAACAGGCCTGCTGGAGCCTTTGTGCACACAGAGAAGCAAGTAAACAGGAGCTTGGACAGCCTCAGATGGACAACATCTGCTGAGTTGGGCAGCTTCTGTTCACAGCAGCATTGCAATTCTGGCCAAAAAAAAAAACAAAAACAAAAAAAACAAACAAAAAACCTCAACCTAAAGATTTAATTTTATTGACTAAGCAGTATGGCTTGAACATGTGGCAACACTGTTGTACTTATAGCTGCAAACAGAGTTTTCCTTCAGTCTGAAAGGAATCAGACGTTGAACAGAAAAGAGATGGAGAAGTAAAACATGCACTATTAGCTTTTTGTCTTAAGTGTCTTTTCAGTAATATAAGACACTTTTTTTTTTTTTTTAGAATGAAAATCATTCTCAAATTTATTCCTGATTAGATTTTATTTAGTCTTACCTGTGTACTCCTCCCAGTTTTTGCAATTCCAGACACAATAACCAGCTGGTTGTTTACCAGAGCATCCTCAAACTGGCACCTGACCTTCCACACAGGCAGAGTTTTCCTCTCTTTCAGTAATTTGTAGTAACGAGAGGAAAAGGGCAATCCATCGAATGGGTTTAACTCCAGATCATCTCCAAAGCCACATGAAATGTCCCCGGGAGTTTCCTCACTGCAGGAAAAAGTGCCAGGCTCTGCAGAATCACTCCCTTTCGACATGATGCAAATATTAAAGAAACAAACACAGAGAGGTTTTCCAACCACCGATGTTCAGGTCCATGCACTTCAAATCGATGATTTGGACGGATTTTAAGGTTAACTGGTCATATATCGCAGAAAAAAGACAATAAACGAGGCTGGTCAGAGTTCGGGGTTTCCACTTTGGAGCTCGCTGACGCGCAGTGCGCACCGGTGCGTAATTTCCACCACAGCGTGGCTCCACACGTGTTAGAATTTGCGCACGGCCCGATATTCTCCACTGAGAGATGAACACGAAGCTGTGTCATAATCTCCGGACTATTAACCGAATGATCACGTGTAAAGCAGCAAGTACAACCTGTGTTCTCACCAGCAACAATATCCTCAAAATATTCTGCACGCAATGCTATTAGTAGTCTGATATGGGACTTCTTTTTTATTTGTTTGTTTTTATGTAAGATATCTCACAAGAATAAACACACAAGTAAAAGGGGAAGCTGTGCATCTTGTTATATATCAGCATATAATAATACTGAGGAGGATTGTGATGATGATGGTGATGATGTTTTTCCATGTTGGTGATATCTGTATTACATTTAATTCACTTAATGCAGTGTTTTTCAACCACTGTGAGAGATTATCAGGTGTGCCCTGAGAAATGACCAAATTTCACCTAATCGGTCTAAAAAGCAGCTATGTGTCCATCCAAACAGGCCCCAGTGAAAGATAATGAAATTCCATCTTCTTGTGTTTATCTGATTTCCATTCAAGAGGCTTTGACAAGATGGACTTTATATTAAGTAAATAGACTTTTTTTAAAAAATGGTTTGTGGTGTGCCTTGTGATTTTTCAGTGAAAAAAAAAGTGTGCCTTGGCTCAAAAAAGCTTGAAAAACACTGACTTAATGTATTCTTTTACATGTATTTAAAAAAAGAAATGTACAACACACTGGGTTGCATTGTGTATTAAACATGCTGTATTAATACTTATGCTTTGCTTTCTAAATGTTGTCCAGTGTCAATACTTGTGTGTTCGCAATATTGTAGAATTCATACACGCTCAACTTGCCAGCTGTGTTCATGAGTGATGACATTTGTTGCTCCAAACTGTTTCAGTTTATAAGAAAGATGTAAAAGTCATAAAACTTCCAGACATGTCGACTATACAAAGTCAAACAGCACAATATAAGTAATGCAGCAGGGATTGAAATTAATTTTACAATATTGTTTTGCATCAGGTGACCTCTTTAGCTGTAATAACTTCATTATTTTCGTAAATTAAAAGCACTTTTAAAAAAAGTTTTCCTTCACATGTACCTCTCTTTCAAAGTATTGTGAGCTCTCGCTGCGAATGCAGAATGCTTTTATTAGTGAAACTGTGGTTTACTGAATCATTTGGCAACTCCTCAGACTTATGTGGTGTCCATGTAAATGAACTATGTATAAATAAATGAATCTGAGCTCCACGTCCACAAGCTCCAGCAGAATCCGGCTGATGTGTCTGGATAATAAAACAAAAGAAATTCTGATTTTGGTCCTGTTTTTGTCTAATCGAAGTAGATGTTTCGATGCAACTTCAAAGTTTTAGAAAGATTAAAGCAAAAAATTTCTTTTGATCAAAGTAGTTTCTTACAAGCTGGATTTAATAAATAATTTCACTGTATTGATTTATGCTTTTAAACCCTTATGAAGATCCTGTCAAATTGTTTTCTGGATAAAGGCTTCAACCTTTGAAATAAGCTGTTCTGTTACACCAGTCACAGTTAAGCTGCATAGCTACAGAGCCTTGGAGCAGAAAACAAGTACAGTTTTAGTTGCTTTTTATTTATTTATTAATTTATTGTAAAAATCTTGAATTTGAGAAAATCTACAATATAAAACGTGCATGTGCTACTGAGCTGCTGGAGTTGATGTTTTCTGTACTGTTGTGTTGTAAGTGTGCACTCTGCAAAAAAAAAAGTTCACTCGTCCAAGTCCGTCTGTGTTTAAAAAAACAGTTTAATAATGCTGCTTGTGTTTGAAATACCATGATCTGACACCGACATTTGAGTTTCCTTTTTTTCTTTTTTTATATATGAAATATCAAACTATGATTATAAAAAGAAACTCCATGAAAATGTGTTCTCCTGTGACACAAGTTAAAAAAAAAAAAGACAAAAAATAAGCAGGAAAAAAAAGTACAGAGATGTAATTACACTCAAATGACTACTAGTATATGGACACAGAGCATTGGATACGCAAAGTGAACAAAGCTGGTGCATTATTATAAGGATAACAGTATCAAAAGTAACAAAAGTCCATCCATATCAGTTTTCAGTCTAGACATTTGTGAAAAACAGTTGTGTCACAAGAAAATGCTGCTCAGTGTGAATGTCTGTACTGTATATAAGCAGCACTGCGATCTGTGCAACACTATGTCAGCTGCAATGATAAAACACTTTCCAGTTTCATATCTGGCGTGTACATTGGTTTTAAAGTACCAACAGCATAAGTAAAACACACAAAAAAAATAAAAGAACAACACCCTCATTCATGGGTGAATGACTGTGGACACTGATTAACCAATGAACTTCACAGAATGTGAAATGAGTCTTTTGTCAAGTGAAACAGTCCTTTTCTGTTGCAGGAAAAAACATGGTTTAAAATCTACGTATAAAAACTGTAGCCAGACAGCGGCAGTTTCCATGTGAGCACAGTCTTTAGTGAGTCTATGACTCATGGATTGGAGTCCTTGGTACAGAAAGGCAAAGAAGTAAATCCTTACAACACACCATCTTTCAGAGAAGTTCACTTTCCAGAGGGATGGATGATACTTTTTGTGGTCTCAGCTCATTTTTCAGATCTGTGTTCAGTTCATACCTCAGTGCCTGCATCCTTCAAGAGAGATTCTTAGGTTCTTAAGTCAGGGAAATGGCAAATGTCGAGGCATTTCATTAA
>NC_136630.1:12170354-12205354 GCF_933228915.1 Telmatherina bonti | reverse complement strand
GGAAGACCTTTGTAACCTCTGGCTTCCTCTACTCTTCAGTTTCCACATCCTGCAATGCTAAAACTAAATTCCATGCAATAGGAGTGGCAGCAGGCTTCCCACTCTGCGATACTTAGACATACTTGCTCAGTCCAGTTGCTGCTGTGCCCCCCCCACTGCAAGTCTGGCTTCACTTTCATTATTTATGTGACAGATTGCATTGTAGAACTCAGACCTAGCAAGTACAAAGCAGGATTCTGGCTTATTTTTTTAGAGACTGTGTGCAACTGTCAACATGTCTGAACTTTTATCGGACACAAAAGAACCATGAAAACAATCCACATCAAACCAGTGCAGCGAACATCATCGCCTCCCTGGTTAGATATTAAAGGCTGCAGAGGCGGTTAAAAGCCCTCCAGACGCGGCGGTGAAATTACATTGAGTAACATCATCACATAAAATGTTTCCAACTGAGGAAGCAGGAAATTTACTCACCATGACCATCCTGCAGGAGTTATGAAGTGACGCACTGCGAAATGACGCCCCTCTGGGTGCGACGTGGATGTGAGGCGGAGGGGCTCTGTGAGGTGGAGGTGCCGGGGGTTTGGGTTGCCTGGGCCCAGGGGAGAGGGACAGGGTGAGAGACAGGGGCACTGGATGGCTAAGGTGAACTGGAGGGCACTGGGGAAGTCTGCAGAGGCTGTGGGCAGGGTAGGGGGCCGGTGGGAGCCCCGCCTCCGACCCTCGCTGAGGAGACTGCAAAAAGATGAAAGTCAGAAATGGAAAAGTTGCTCAGAAAATAAATCATCTGCTTCCTCTTAGAAACAGTCTTGTTCCCCCCCTCCTCCTCCTCCTCCTCTTATTCTTCTTCTGTGCTTCCTGATGCTGTCAGATAAACATAAATCCATCACACCCTCTTGGCTGCCCATGTCCTTTTCAGGTAACTTATTAAAAGCAAAAACTGTCCAATATGTCACTATTTGGCCTTAATTTGAAATGGACACAGCCAAACAGACCCCACACATTATAATTAATGGCTAGATGTGACACTGAAGTGAGCCAAACTATGACTCTGCTTCATTTAGACCTGACCAGATGTGGACACCTTAAGGAAACACAATGTAGCATACAAAAGCATGTTCACACACACTCATGTGGCAGTTTTTACGCAGCTCCCGACAACTGGAAAATGACCTCACCTGCACTTCACTCACATCAAACGGCCTTCCATTCTGTCTCTTCCCACCAAATGAAAACCACATGCTGCTAAGTGAAAACACAAACTCCTGCTAATGCACATCAGCTCACCTCACTCCTGTGCCATCCTGCAGCGCAAACAGTTCGTCTGACACAGTTTCTCTTATCCTTCAGGAATGCTTAATCAACTGGATCACTTCCTATTACTAGCAGTGTCAGCGCTGTAATAGAGCGGTTACGGCACGCGGAGATGCGAGCGTGGAACCATCACAGCAGAAATGTGGTCTGTGTCTCGCAATTATTAGCAACAAAATGAGTTAAGCTGTCAAAACAAAGCAGCTTCGCCAACATTGCCCATGTTGGGAAACGTGCAGAAAATCCATTTCTTCACAAACAGGCAGCCGTCAATGACAAGAAATGCATGCAAGAGTCCTGAATGCGGCGAGCGATCTGCACAGGCTCGTCATCACCGCCTCCCCCACACGTCCACATTCAGAGGGATGATTTAATTAGATTTGAATGAGCTGCCATTTGTCTGAAAAACATGTCAATCCAGCTCAGAGCAACAAGTTTGATCAGAGCATTCAAGTCTGATCACAGTGCAGATCATCTGTCTCTGATCCTTCATTTGTTTGAGTCAGATTCTGTAACGTCTGTCTGCGCGTTCGCATGCGGCCTGTCAAAAGCAGACGTGTGATCCGGTGTAGTGACCTTGAAGATGGTGGCATTGTGTGGCAGACGCGGGGCTGGCTGAGACAGAGACGCGTTCACTGAAGTCAGCTGGTTAGGAGCCGTTGGTCCGCTGCTTGCAGCACTTTCTGATCTGTAACACAAAGAGAAAACTGTATATCTGTCGTTTAACACTTGATTATATGAACCAGTTTCTGATTGTAGAATTAAATGAATAAAATTTTATGATCGCTTTTTGCATTTGTTGCATGTTTTACCATTCAGAAGACTTGGTGCATTTACAGGAAAACATGTAAAAAATAACTTGATCCCCACCTGAGCTTCTCAATTGGGTTCTTCTTACTGGTGAACAGCAGACCCAGAAGAGTTTTCCTCTTGATGCAGATGATCATGGCAACTCCCAGCACAGTGAGGAGGGCCACCAGGATGCCCACAGTCAGATTCCTGCTATCTGCTCCCAATCATAAATAATAACAATATAGCTTCAGTACAGTATTGTTGTTTTTTTTAAAAATTATTTTCTGCAAATACCGCAGATTCTGAGGTCCTTTTATTATTTGATGCTTGGATTTTCCTCCTCTAAAAGCCACCGGTTCTGAGTTTCATTTTATTTGTTATGAAAACACAATTAACGACATTTTCTGAAGGTTTTTTTTAACATGGCAAATTATCTCTAAATGCATTCAGCATTAACTTTGTCTGCAGACAAAGTAGACACGCAGTTCTGAATCTTTGGAACATGTTCAATAAGATTGGAATCACTTGCTGGGTTTCCAGTCATCACAAAAGCAAATCTGAAAATATCTATATGTATTTAATCAGACACATTTACATTGACATGCATGAAACAAATAGACCCAGGTACGTAGACAGTGGTAGTATAGGCCACATTGCTAATGGTCTTACTTCAGTAGATGTCTTACAGTAACTGTTTAGGATTATGGTGAGTTCAATTTGTACAGTAAAGTCAGACTTTTCAAGTTTCCAGTTGGAAATCCAACAAGAATTCCTCTTTATGTCAGATCTGACTCAGAAAGTCAGGGAAGACTTTGTAGCTCTAACTTCATCCAATAAAGATGGCTGCTAATTCCCAGCTCCGACTTCCAACCTCCGAGTCAAATCAAACACATCGTTAAACATGAGAATAAAAAAAACAACACCAGAGAAAAACACAGATAACTTTTCCTAAAGGATTATTTTCTTAATCTCTAGAAATATGCGTGACTTTATGGCTTTAAAAAAAAATACAAGTTCGTCACTAGAATTTAACATTTGTTGGATCAGTCTGGAAAAAAGCTGGTGAGTTACAGACACAAACAAGCTGTCTCCATTCCTCCTTCAGCGAGAAAGTGTTTATTTACTTTTCTTAAGATGAAAACCATTTCAAGTGAGTGTATTTATTTAACATACTGGAGAAATTTTACTGGTCTTTACATTTTCCATTCACCTCTTCCAAAGTAAAAATGGCTTCAACAAATTTTTGTTTCAGGCAAAACATTCAAACACTGACCCAGAGTGTAAAGGGTTAAACGAAAAGGGGGCCTACACAATATTAAGCAGGTGGTTTTAATGTTGAGGCTGATTGGTGTGGTCCAACATTCCACAACCAGGGCGTATAGCATTACATAGGCGAAGCTGCAGCAACTCAGTCGGTTAATGTAACCGATTTGCTGTTGACTTACCGGCGAGTCTGATGGGGCCACTGTCCACACTCCCCCCCAAACCTGACTTGTCGCAGAAGGGAGGCGCCCAGTGAGCCTCACAGTGACAGTTCTTGTTGTTGTTACACACCTGCAGAATATTAAAAGTACATTTTAGTGCTGGATTTTCCTGCAGAGCTTATCTGCTCCACACTACCTCGGAGTGTGTACAGAGCAAATGATACACTTAATGAGCGGCTGCGGTGCTTCATATAATTGGATGGATATTTGAGTCACTTTGGTCGGGTTGCAGCTAATTAGGAATTTCATTATAAGTTAATCCACTGACTGTTTTTCAATTAATCCATTAATTAATGTGGAAAAGAGGTTCAAAAGTGATGAAAACGCCTCTTAAGCTTGAGGAGGTTTCCCGGTTCGAAATGCACGTTTTGCTGAACCACAGCGAAAAAGAAGAAGAAGAAGAAAAGCAAAGAAAGCAACACTTTGGGAAATTCTGTTTACAATTAGGAAGTACAGGAAAAACAGCAAATAGTCATGTTAGAGGATGAAAGAAGTTCATGTTTGAGCATTTCTCCAAGAAATATTGTAAACAGTTTTCTATTTACATTATTTCAGCACCGAATGACACTCAGTAAATACCCATGATTCGAAAGAACTTTGTGCTGCATGAAATAAGAATTGTACAGATGTCAGGTATATTAAAAAAAAAAAAAAAAAGACAGACTCCTTTCTTTGCACTACATTTTTCATGATCCCACTCTCTTAAGGATTCCCTGCCTGTGTAAGATGGAACAGGTGAGGGCCTCTCTTTGGGGCAACATCTTGATTCGATTCATGCGTGTGTGGGGTGCCTTGTGTCCAGAAGACGAACATCCTTTTCTTTCAGTGAGTAAAACATCCCGTAGAGTTTTATGAATTTGTTTTAACTGGAACTATATAAACATATATGACCTGATAGCAACAGGAGATGCTTAATTCTAACAGGCAGTCTGTCAGGCAACCATTTCTTCTGTGTGCACGATGAAGGGGGGGGGGGGGGGGGGGGGCATAAGCAGTCACAGCCAGAGCCTCTGCGACCTGTCAGTCAACGTAATACCACAAAGAGGACCACCCATAGACATTTAATGGGTGTAGCTTAAGAAGAATCTAACATCCATGACTGAAAAATCAAATTGTGTGTCAATGCTTGCAGTGTTTTGCCAAACAAAATCTAGCTGGCCCATTTTCCTTTTTTTTTTTTCCCTCCACGCTGTTTTTAGGACAAGGACGGCAGGCTGAAATGATGATGAATGGCACTTAATGCAGAACACAAATGAGATCATTACATCTAATTGATCGAACCTTTCAGCATTCACTGTGATTGATTGCAAGGCATGACATTGGCTCCCTATCTGATGTACACTAGGCTGCATTTTGAAAGTATTACAGCTTAAAGGAGCTTTCCATGGGGAAGAAATAGGACATTAAGTGGGTGGAGATGCTTTGAAACAGACAGCTGTTACTCTGGTTTGTCGTTCCATTGAAAACAGGATGAAAGTGGCTGTACTCACCCCTCGTCCGCTGCACTTGGCCGCACACTCGTGCACACCAAAAACACTGACGTTCTGGCACTGACGATTCAGACACATCTGAGGCACACAAAGACATTAAAAATTGAGAGTGTGAGCTCAAAGAGACAGTCAGTAATATTCTAATTCCTTTAATCTTTTCAGGGAAGAATAACAACCACATCCAGCTTGCTATTCCTTTTAATTTGCTACTGACAAACCACTTCAGCTTTAAATCAGAATTGCATTAAATGTAATTATGTTGCCACTGGGATTTCTCAGGAATATATCAAAGCTAATCCTTTAAAAGTTATTGTATAGCTCCTTGAACGCACCACACCCAAATATATCCAGGCTAAATGAGAGGATGAGCAGCAGTTGGCAAACAAGCTAATGACACAACCCTGGAGGGCCGAGGCTGGATCCTTCTTATGGGCGGAGGTTTATAGGGAAGTAAATTAAACCAAATGGAGTAACTGAATCAGTGAAGTGACCACTGGCTAAAATGATCCTTGCCAGGAGAGGCCAAAAAGGGTGAATAATGGTGAGTCAGTTGTCACAGCGTGAGTGAAAATTGACAAGCAGGCACACCCTGAAAGATGATGAACATCTTAGTACCAGTAAAGGCTTTTCAATTCAAAATTCCTATTACACTGGTGTTGTGAGCAAACACATTATATTCTGTTTTCATGGGCTCCTACGTAAAGGTGTTATTGTGAGTGGAGTCTTATATAAAAGTGGTGTGGTCGGATGAACTCATTTGTATTCATTATTTATTAACACTAAGGTCTCAGGACAAACTGAAATTCAGCCTAAGTTGGATTTCTACCCTGAAATACCCCCTTAATCACTAAATAACTATGTAAATACACATAATATACATCATATTAATGGAAAAACAGTACGGGTAATAAAAATAGACATTTCAATTAATATAATATAAATATATAGGTACTGAGGCGTCGTCTCAGCCTCCACATCATGCGTTGCAAAAACTAATATGGAACCTCGTAACTTCAAAATTTGCTCTATTTTTTATTTACATTTATTTAATGAGCATTGTAAAGTCAAATCGATAAGTCGAAAACTGTGTAACTCGAGGACCGCCTGTACTTTTAAAATATCACATTTATTCCGAAGGTTTTCTCTTGTGGTGCCTTAATACCTTTCTTTTTTTGTCTATAGGTAGGTGTGCTTTGGATGGCTGCTATTAATCAGAGGACCTGGCTATAATTCACCTGCATTATAAAAGCTTTGGGCTTCCTACATCTCTCCCTCTCTCTCTCTCCCTCAGCTTGGTTTGTTTTTTAGACACTCATTCCATCCACTTGACACCCGACTTACACATACTTATACTTACAATTTAGTCATCTTCACAACATGTGTTATAGATCCTTGGATCACTGGTTTGTTTGTGTCATGGTTATCTTCCTGAAACCATGCTGATCATAAAAAACACATCCAGTCTTAGTTGTGTTCAATTAATTCAAGCACCTAGTTGTAGAGTCAAACTAAATGCCGAGACAAATTTAAAATATTTTGTGCTTTTACTGTCTGCAATGACATCAAAGACAAATTGAGTGTAAGAAACACTTCTACCGCCCCCACCTTTTCTAATTTGAGGTTGTGATATTAGAAAGGTGAAGCTTCATGTTCATTTAAATAAATAGCAAAAAAAAAAAAAAAGTAGTATTTAAAATCCTTTTGGTATCACTGTGTACTTGTGTGTAAAATGATCACATGAAGTACCTCATAACTGTAAGTGTACTGTTGTGTATCCTAATGGGCTGTAGTTGTGTGTTCCAGTCTGAGGCTTCAGCTCTCACCATTCCATCTCCACACTTTGTTCCCGTCAGAACCAGGCCAGGATCAGGCATGTCATCACCCAAGTAAACATGTGTACCCCTGCACAGTATCCTCCCCCCTTCCTGCAAGGGTATGTTTGTTTCTATGGAAACAGCGTTGGTACCAATTACGGGTCGGTTTGCTCCTCCTTGACACTGGATTTTGCCGCATTTAGCGTCTCTGTGCACAAAGCAAACAAGAAAAAAAAAAGTCTAATTAAACAGAGAGAAGAACTATCAGCATGTTTGTGCTGTTTTAAGATCAGAACCCAAAAAATATCAAAAGAGACAGTTTGTTGCATTAGCGAAAGGGACTGTGTATCTCATAATTAGGACTGCAACTAATAATCACTTCCATTGTTAAATGAGAACTATTTTTCAAACAGTCAGAGACGCAGATTCCAGCCTCTAACATGAAAAAGACTTGTTATGACCTGACATATTATGTTCATACAGGGAACAATTTGTTTATTGTCAGTTCAGCGTGTGCGCCTCATTGCTTGCCCTCAACTGAATGCGCTCATTAGTTTCTATGGGAACATCAGCTCTTACCGTGCTTCACATTTGGCAAAAGAGCCTTTCGAATCCTTGCCACAGTTGCCGTAAGGGTCTCCTGCTGAGTTAACCCTTTCAAAGCAGATGCCTGGAGCTGGCTTGGCTCCTTCAAAAAACAAACCAGAATTAAACATCTTAAAGAAGCTTCAACACATTCACAGAAACAGGGGGCCAGTAAGGAGGTTTTACACATACCTTGGCCCCATAGTGTTATGCACTGTTGCTCATGAGTCTGACATATGCCGTTATAACAGTAACCGTCCACGTTGTGGCAGGCGTGGCCATCGTGAAGGTAAACGTTGGAGGGGCAGTGAGGGCTGGTGCCAGTGCAAAACTCTGGCAGATCACAGGAATTACTGGATTCACGGCACGGGGTGCCTGCTGGCTTCAGCTACACTCAGAAGTAGACAGAAACACATGCAAAGAGTCAAAACAAACGATCCTCCTCCTCCCCCCCCCGCTTCATTTTGAGATGCTGAATCAGAATAGTGTGACTTGAGAAACATTTTAAGATGATGAATTACGGGAAATTCTACCTGGCAGTCTTGGCAGCACTGACCGTGCGCACAGACGGCATCTCCTTTCAGAGTGCAGGTAGTAGCATTACAGCAGGGATTCATACATTCCTTTCAAACGCAGAAAAGATGAGAAAGAAGGAAGTTAGAGAAAAGACATCTAGGTACAGGGAAGCAAAAGTAAAGACAAATTAATTCTACAAAAGCAGATCATATTTCATCTCAAAGGAAAAGTTTAGGCTTAGGTTATCTGTTATCAGACGGGAAGTAGTCTTAGCAGGTCTGACTTCTGTGGAAGCTAAAATAAAACTTAGCACACCAGAGGAAACTGTACTTTCTTGTTTTCTAAAAACAATATTTCTTTGTAAAACTTGTCAGACTTTAAAAAAAAAAAAAACTGCACAATTAATGATACGGTCATATTTAAATGATAAAAAATGGAAATAGCTCAGAAAATCATTGAACAAATAAGATACTGTGTTACATTAAGAAGCTGGCAAAGAATCAACCAAACTAACAGACAATATGGGAATAAAAATGCACTAACTTAAACACTATCTGACTAAATTCAAAGAATTTAAGATAAAAAAAAAAAAAAATCTTTGTAATTCAGCTTATGTTCAGCAGCACAGACATACAGACAATGTTCCCCAAACTTATCATGCAACCTCCGTACAGGGATGCATTACTATCACAATCAATGCCAAAATAAAAGAAACTCACGCAGGAATTCTTCATGCTGAAGTAATTTTTCTGAATACTAATCCATCAACCCCCTTAAGTTCAGCCAGTTCTTAAATCCACAAATACACCCCCACATTTTATTTAAAGCACTTTAATATGTTAGAAGCAGATTTTCCAATTAATTTAGCCAATTTTTAGTATTTTCTTTAATTTAACTACAGATATTGTTGATCCAGAGGAGACTGAATAACTTAAAATCTATAATTTTGAAAAGTAAAGAGCTCATTATTACTTTTACAGTAACAAGTGAAAGATCCATTTTTCTGGACATTGATAAAATCATGACAAATAACATATTGGGACATTGCATTGGGATGTGCAAAGAAAGATGGGTAGTATTTGCATTACTCTGCCTCCTGTGACATTTTCCATTTCACCATGCAGGACCATCTGTCTCATGTCAGCTGTTATCATGACCCCTGCTCTGCAACCAATCAGCAGCTCTTCGCTTTCTGATACATATGGAAGGAAGAAATTCAATCGAGTCTGAGCATACAAGATAAAATCTGCTCGTGTTTGCAGGTCTGCTCCTGCTTATAAAGTTAAGTCAAAAAACTTATTGGCTGGTGGTTGACTCCATCTACTCCGTGTAGGATAATCTTTGAAATAGAGGACATTATTATTTATGAGGAAACATCAGGAATTCAGAAAAAAACCCCAAAAAAACTTGGATTGGATTTTCTAAAGAGAAAATGAGCCAAAAATTTCAGCCAAAATGGCCAAAAAATAGTTTTCAGAGCAATATTAGCGATTGCTAGAAGCCCAGCCAGAGACCAGATCGAAATCCATCCCCAGAATTCATGGAAGTAATGGAAAAGCACCGTTCCAACCTCAAAGACCTGGAGACTTTTATCAAAGAGGAAAGCACCAGAATCCCGATGGAAACACACACGAAACTCGTTGGCAATTCTGCAAACTGTTGGACTGTTTTGATGCCAAATCAAGACTTTGCCACTGATTACTGAGAATGGGTTTGAATAACTATGGGCGTGATCATTTTAGCAAATATGTATACAAGAAAAACAGCAAAACACTTACAAATGACCATGAAAACATCTACATAACGTTTTACACTCGTCTTCATGTGTTTATGTCATTTCCTGCCAGAGGAAAACTTACTGGTCCATAAAAATACTTGTTGTAAATCAGAATTTGGCACCGATGTGAATCATTTTCAGCCTAATTGTGTGATCTCACAGAGGCCGCTTGACCGGACCCTCGAGGCTCAGTTCTCGCCCCTTCTTTTGCCTTTTGCATGGTGAACAGCTGAGTGCAGTAAGAGTCTGGGGGAACTGGATGGATGGAGCTGGCAGAGGACATGATGGGCCTTCCAGAACTTCTATCAAGCTGAAAACCATTAAGGGCCTTTCCCATGGTCCCAGGGGCCAAGAGAGGCAGAGGAGTCCCACTGAAAAGAAGTAGCTTGTGATTGTGAGGACCAGGACCAAGTCTTTTTAATGAGGCTTTTTAATAGTGGAGAGAGATGCAGTCTGATGTGGCCTGCTTTGGCACAACATGGCTCAACTCTACAGAGAGCTTGATTATTGCTGCTGGCTCGGGCCCGAGAGCTTACGCTTCTTCTTTGTTTTGAAGGACAAGGTCACTTTCAGCTTGACCCTGGTTGAAGCCTGAACAGCCCACAAAAATAAAGGTATAAACAAACCACAGAAGACAACAAGGCATTCTCTCATTTGGGCTGTTGCATAACTCAAAGCATCTTTCCAAATGAGAATAGATGCCTCCTTCATGTGTCTGCCTGCACTAATTGTCAGCTGCATGATGATGAACGTTTTTTGTTTTTTTGTTTTTTTTCATCCTGCAGTTAGCAACATGTGCCATTGCCTTATATGTGATTGGCAATGCAGATTCGCTTAAATAATTCACCAGCTGACAAGAAGAAACTGTTAGCTGTGTTTCCTCTCAGTGACTTGTATCAGAATCTGACAGCCTTCCTCCCAAACACTCCTTCTGTACACAGCCTGAATAAATTCCCACTCATATCTTCCAACCAGTTTTCCCAAGGATGTGTTTGTGTTACGAAAGTCCTGGGCTGTTGTGCTTCAAGCAGCTTGTTTTGACATTGGGAAATGGTGGTTTTGTGTCAAAGTTTTGTCTGGAGAAGTTTTTTTTTTTTTCATTTTTAAGTGTGGGAAAATATAATCAACAAGGATTTGTAAGCAAAAACAGAGATTTGTGGGTGGTTTAGATATTTAAATAAATACATTTTGTTTATGGTGACCTACGGTAGCCTCACCTCCAGTTCACCACAATCACACTCTTCTCCTTCTTCCACGTAGCCATTGCCGCATTTCTGCCCACCGTAGAGTACTTTAACTTCAGGCATGTTGAATAGACACATCCCCACACCCTTTTCAAAACTAGCTGTCAGGTCTTTCTTGCTGCAGCTGCTGAAAACTGTGGGGAACGGATACCTGCAGGTGAGAGAAATACTCTGTGAGTGGTACAAATAGAAAGCAAAGAGGAAGAAGGACTAAGGTCCCCTGTAAGGGCCCTCCTCAGTCTGATGTAATCAGCGATAACTGCTGCTGATCACAAAATCAATTAACTACGAGGACTCAGCGACCTCTCAAAAGCTCCACGATCAGGCAGACAGCTCAGGGTCTCTGTGACTTTTATCCCCAGGAGGAAAGGAGATATGATTACACATATTTCATGGGACAGGAGATCATAAAAATTCATCCTAAAAAGTGCTTCCTTTGCAAGACTTGCAACACCCATAAATTTAGAAGCATGGAGAGGTGGGGGACAGTGTGTTTTCAATATTGGTTTTGGAATGGACAGAGAGGGTGGTCTGCTCCACAGGGAAAGCACACAACTCCAGGCTGTGTCTGCCAAAAGCTTTGTTAAACACCTCATGTGGTTTTATTGAGCCTCTCTGTGATAATACAGCTCCTTACATGAAAGAGTGTGTGTAAAATGTGCATGAATATGTGTTGATCGTATCACTCCCCTCATGGCTCTTTGCAGAAACGCACCATATGAGAATTTTAATAACTCCATCAGTCCCACATAAAAATTCAGCAAGAAGCCAGAAAAAGGTGAATTGGTGTGTAATCTTCCCACTTAAACCTTTGCTTGTCTTTGAGCACTCAGATAAGTGACAGTAAGTGGGAGATTCAGGTCAGTTCTTTAAACAGGCTCGATGAAGGGCCCTTGAATTTTTTAAATGTACGTTGTGAAGTATGTCATCAGTCATGGTTCTGCACCTGCACTGCCTCTGCCACCCACTTACCACTTTTAGGCTTGAAGGTTTCAATGACAGAATTTCTTTTCTTTGCGTGAAAGGAGTTTAAAAAAAAAAAAAAATCCAAGCTGAGCGTCAACCAACAACAGCTCCACCCAAAAGTTAAATCTCAGATAACACAGACGTCATGCATGCTCAGGTATCTTGTTGTGTTTGATTGTTAACCACTTAAAATGTTCTATATTCTGGCATGGAAATAACCTAAATATTATCAGTATTAACATAGCTCCATCATGCAATCCAACAAAAGAGACAAAAATATAATACCCGGATGTTTCTTTTGTGAATTAAGGACCAATAAAAATCCTTTTAGTAAAACGTTATATTGAATTATTTTAGATTATATAAAATTGCATGTCTGTAAATGGCAAAATAATTTTAAAACAGGATTTTAGCCATCTAATGTGGATTCTTGCGGGATAATACCTGCAACTAAAGAATTAAAATAACTGTTAACAATTTTAGAGCTATTTTAACCCACTGTTCAACATAACAGCTTCAAATGTGAAAGAATGGTGGGTTTAATTACAATAACCTCACACTTTAGGCTTTTCTGCAACATTTCTAAAAAAAAAAAAAAAAAAAAAAAAAAAAAAAAAGCCTGGCAAGGATTTTGGTCATGTTGTGATTTTATCCATTTTAATGTTCTTGAACCAGTGTTTGTTGGAATGACTTGTATGCTTGTGGCTGCATGATCTCTTCTCTGCTGACAACTAAATCATGTATAAAAATCCCATTAAATCATATATAGAAATCCCAGAAATAGAAACTGGTAGAAACTAGAAGTCATTTTTCCAGAAACAAAGGCATCCTGCTTCCCCATGGTTGCATAAGGCCCAAAACCATGTTATCATCACCACTATGCTGTGAAGAGGGAATAAACAGCATTGCTGTATACTAAGTGCATTTCCTAACAAGGAACATGTCTGTTCTATAACTGAAAACAACTAGAACAAATCTTTTAATACCAGTACTTCAGAACAGACTGATTATGGAGCCCAATTCTCATAAACTGATATTGGAAGACTTGTTGAAGCTAATGCTGTACTCTTTCGGAGTTTGGATTTGCAGGCCTGCATTAAACTCATCAATGATTCATTTCTGATTATTGATGAACCCCATGTTCTCAGAATGAAGTAAGAACTGATGCTACTAGCTTTGCTTTTCTTGTCTGAAACATGGTGCTGATTGTTTTCTTTTGACAATTCCTATGATTACTCTCTATCCAAACAGTTGCAAACAATGTCTTTATGTCATTGTTTATTATCAGTTACAACATGGACCAAGTTAGTGTCCAATGAAGTTACTGGAAACAAACAAAAGGAAATACTTTCACCTTACTCCAATTCACTAAACCGTGCTATATAATAGAAAATGTCATATGATACTGTCGCATTAGACACCTTAAATGTCTCAAAAAGAATAAAACACAACAAATAATTAACTGCTTAAGAGTTTTCAAACTACCAAGATCCCAAGAGATGTGTCACAGCAAACTTTGTCCACGGAGGTTCCACCCTACAACCCACAAGCCCCAAAAAGCTGTTTTCATATATCAGTTTCACCTTACTGCAACAAAAATATAAACATATTCTTTGTACTCTGGTGCTGTTCCTCTATAATTCACACCTACCAAATGGCATAAACTAAGCCCTGTATCAAGTCGGGGTCACCTGAGTGATGACACCATTGTAGGTTTGAGTAGCACGCACCAGTTCCAGCTTTCCCATATACACATAGCATCCAGTACTACCTCCAATACTGAGGAGAAACAAAGTTGCATCAGTCTTGGCTCGAAAGCTCACCACACTCCACAGGAGACCTCTAAAGATCTACTTCCATATCCTCAAAGCTCAACTGTTTCTGTAACACAAGGAGGATTTCTGAAACCTATCTTAATGCTGTGGCTAATCTGTGTGATAATCCGTGATACTCAAATGAAAGATAAATTACTTTAAAAGTTTTGAAGCTGTTGATTTAATTTCAGTATAAAGTTATGACTAGTATAAAGCTGAGAATTGAACTGGTTTTTTGACCCGCTGGGTATACTGACAACATGAAAGGCGTTCAAAAAAAACCCCAAAACCCTCTGTGGAGTTTTCAAGAGGCAGGGATGTCTGTGTCGCTCAAAGATGGCAACTCTTTCAAACTGAGTTTTCTCTGATGGGGCTTACCACATCTAATACAGAACTAAATATGTCTTGACTCTGTAAATGTTATGACATGACCTCATTCTTGGCTGCCTTTGATGTGTTACATCAACGCTTGCCCCCCCCCCCCCCGAGCCGAGGCCTCTCTATAGGTCACGTTAGGTGAGTCGCTACCTTGAAACAGATTCAATATAGTGGACCGAAGCAAAAGGTCAAAGTGGATTTGTAATTACAAGAAATCATAAAAGTGGAGTGATAAAAGCTGCAATAAGAGACATGATGGTACCCCCCCCACCACCACTATCACTACCACCACACATGCTCTGATGAACAGCTGTCAAGGTTGCCGTTCAACAAGAAGACCCTTTCCTTCACAACTTCTGTTGTTGATTTCCTTTTTGCCCTGAGAGCCAGAGCCAAAACTGCTTGCTCAAGTCGTGCCCCCTCGTTTGCTGCAATCATTCAATTTCCATGAACTCAGCCCCAGTTTTTAATTATAAGCAAACGCAAATGCACGACAAACACTCAAATCCTTCCTTTCCTTTGGTTTATTTATTTTTTAAGGCACTCTGAGACACATGAGCGGTTCACAGATTCAGCTGTTCTTTATGAGCACCAATATAGAAATAAATGGCAACAGCATGGGGATGGGAGGGAGAATGGAGTCTCTGAAAGACACTGATGAACTACTCTGGATTGCATTTAGCAAAAAAAAGGTTGGTAAAACACTTGAAGTTCCAGTTAAGGTTGGCACATCTGGAGCTCACGGCAAACTAAAGACACTGTGGGCATCCACTCTTTCCATGCAAGTCTGATTCACCACTTGAAAGGAAAAGCTGCAGTTTGACTCTACAGACCTTCATTGTGTTCTCAGCATGTTCTCAATTTAAAGTGATTTTTGCTCACCTCTGTCTAGTCTTTAAGACTCCTCGCTGTTCTTACAGAGCTGCATTATTTTCCACCTGGTCATGCCGCAGCTCCCTCCCAGGCTAAATTCTTTTATTCTTTTGTTCACCTACAGTCAGTGTTTAACAGTTGGGTCTTAAGCTTCAGAGGAACTGCAGCTGATAGATGATAAAAGAGTACAAAGCAACAGCCAGATGAGGATTTAATGGATTTGTGGGAGGTCTGTGATAAGGAATCATTTCCAGTTCTGTCAGGGGCTTCTATAATCTGTCCAACACTGAGACGGTAATACAAAACTAAAGACCTAAAAAAAAAAGTCTCCAACATCCACAGGTAATTTTTGTTTCATGGACAAGAGTAAAGAATAGTATTTTGTACAGAGATGGACATCAGATAGGAAAGAATCTCTGTCAATTTTACAAAGCAGCATTTGTAAAGATATGTCTGCAGACTACGTCCACAAAACAAACCATGTATCATTAAGGGTATTTTAACCTAAATTCAATGGAAAAGAATGCCTTGTAATTATAGTTCACATCCCAAAATGGTGGAAAACCTTTCCACCACGCCCTGCATAGCCAGTTAATGTTGCATCTTTTCCTCCAAAAAGCAAAAAAAAAAAAAAAAAGCGCGGCTCTGCCTTTTTCTGATGACATATCTGTGAAAACATTTTCAGAGAAAGCACTAAGTGTGCAAATATTGACTGTGACCCTGTTTTCATTGTGAAACAGCTTGATCTGACACAAATGTGAATGAGACTAACTCAACCCTGACATTGACAACTGTGACTGTGATAAATATTTCATGAGTCAAAAACCGCAGTTTCACAACACACCCTGTGTGCTGTTGGAGCCCAATCTCCAAGAGATGACACTCAGTGATATGATCTCTTGGCATTTCTGGGTGTCTGGCAGTCTGACCTATATTGTAGGTACTGAAGAGCATTTTCATACTGATTTCCCTACAGACCTAATTAAAAAAAAAAAAAGGCATAGCAGTGACTTCCTGTTCTTCGGTGGGGGGCACTGCTCACACTTCCATTCCATCCTCTTGGACGGATTCCTTATTATTCAGTAAATGTATTTGTCTATCAGCAGCTCAGCATGTGTGCATTTATTAGGTAGCAAATAATGAATTTATGTAAATTTATTACCTACATTTACTTTATTAGGAGTGCTATAAATTTAAAGTAAATATATTAAAAATGTTGAGTTTGGCAACTAAATTTTAAGGACCTTTTTTTCTGTCCTTAATCAGATAATAGGTCCACCATGTAAACATATAACCTATTCATCTGCATACGCCAGGAAACCAACTCAATTTAGCCTGAAGCTCTTAAAACACAAGGAAACCAATAACTATATCCAGGTCTGTTCACTGTAAGTCCTATTTTCACTGCCTTCTGTCACGCATTTTGATGAAAACCATGAAACAGTCACCAATTTTACCTTTACAAACTCTTAATAAAGAGAAAGAAGACCAAGGGTCTATTTGAACAAAGTGCAACATGATTTATCTCGAATCAGGAAACAAACAAACAAAACACACTTTTCAGCACCAGACCAGCTGATCACAAGAAGCTTAATCAAATTTTAGCATGATTAATGCGAGTTACAGGTGAAGGTAAACTAGTTATCTGGGAAAAAAAGGGAAGAAAAAGAAAGAAAGCCCACCTTGATGGAGCTCTGATTTTATGATTTACCATGGCAACAACTGTATGAAACCACAGCCTGTATTTTAATCCAGTGAAACTATAAATAAAAAAGCATGTTAATACAGCCATCCATTCATCTTGCAAGAGTAGAGTGAATGGAAATGCAGTGTGTGTAGTAATGGATAACAAATCACTGTTACATTACATTCAGTGTAGTCTTTGCATTCATCATTTTGTTCCACTTGAATTTTCCTTAATGGATAAAACTGAGATGCTTTTAGGATTGTACAATACACCATACTTATACTGTCCATCCATTTATCCTGTTCTACCCCGTTTATCTTTCAGAGAATTGTGCTATGCTGAAGCTCTGCTGGTTCTGAGTATGAGGAGGGTACGTCATAGGCAGGTTGGCAGATAGATGGAGAACCATGCACAAGCAACTATTCTATCACTAATTCATCCTACAAACACACCTTTAACTGTGGCAGAAAACAAAAGTGCCTGCAAGAATGCCACACAAAGACAACGCACAAACTCCAGACCAACACACTCATCACTGATTTTAATATATACGAATTCAGCTGTAAGAAGACATTTAACATGTATTAAATGTTACGTATCAATGAAAATGTGATTGAAAGAGTAACAATAAGTTTGTTTCATATCAAATTGTAGATTTTAGTCCTCTACTATCAATTTCAGTAGGGCTGTGACGATATGCTTTTGTCCCGATTCGATTCGATTCGATTCGATTCGATTCCGATTTTTTTTGGGAGCCAATTTGATTTAAATTGTGATCCTCACAATTCTTCAAAATTGCTGATATTTGTACATTAAAAACAAAAAAATGTACAAAACCTTTTTTTTGCTAGTCATTTTTCTTGATTTCAATTAGGAAAAAACAACACAGTAGCCAGACAATCATTCTGCTGTTATAATCAAATCAAATCAAACTTTATTTGTATAGCACTTTTTGTTCTTAAAAACAATACAAAGTGCTTTACATTATAAAACATTATCTATTACATCAAAATAGATAAAACACTAACACACATACACATCCCCTTTCACCCACCCACAACCACCCTCACCCATGCCCTATTTGCCCTGTAACAGTTAAAAGAAGTTGAATAGCCAGGTGCATTTGTACCAGATGTGCACCAGATAAGGAAACGATATTCTCAGGGAGCCTCTACACAAAGGGCTACCCAACCAAGACCACCCAGGCCATCACCATGGGGGCCACCTGGGTCCGGGCAGACAGGACCCACGCCACAACTGTAAGGCTGCAGCGCCGGATCCCGACCCACCAGACAGGGACAGCCCCACAGCAACAGCTATGCAGTCAGAGCAGGGGCAGCCCTTGGTGAAGAGGACCCCAATGAGGAGAAAACTGGAGTGATAACTAAACAAAAATAAAATCCATTTATTAAAAAAAAAAAAAAAAAAAAAAAAAAAAATATATATATATATATATATATATATATATATATATATATGTATATACATATACATATATATATATATATATATATACATATACATATACATATATATATATATATATATATACATATACATATACATATATATATATATATATATATATATATATATATATATATATATATAATAATGCCCAAGATGACAAGTTAAAAGATCAATAAAACCAATAAAGATGACAAAAAATATATATAATGGATTATTTTCATTTATTTAAAAAAAAAAAAAAAAAATCTATTTTAAAAGTGAGAAGCAAAAAATCCAGATATTCAATTTTTCGATTTGATTTTCCGACCCCTAAATTTTAGTACGGAAATTTGGGGCACTGTAGATTTTACTCTGATTTAAGCCTGGCTCTCACTTTGTTGAATGATTAAAGACCTTTAAAGGTTCTCTGTGAATTAAATATGATTATTTCTATGTAGTTTAAGCATCTGTGAATAAATGTGATCATATATATGTTTTGATTTTAACTGCGTGAATGAAAACAATGGTTGAAAGAGGTGCCTCAGGTTAATCAGGAAAGGAGTGGAACTTTAGAGTTGTCTTCTTCTCAGGGTTAACATACCAAAAAACCCACTATCCACAGAAGACGCCCGGCATCAGATTAACAGTAAACAAGATTTTCAATCAGATCGTTCCTTACACACCAGGGTAAGTAATGGAGTTCCTCAGGGTTCTGGACTTGGACCAATACTTTTCACATTATACATGCTTCCCTTAGTTTTTTCCTTCCCACTGCCGCCTCATGCATGCTCAGGATGGGGGATTAGTTTCTGTTATAGGCTATGTATGAATTGGCTTGAAATGATGTGTATGTAAAGTGCCCTGTGACAACATTGTTGTGAAATGGCGCTATAAAAATAAAGCTGAACTGAACTGAATTGAATTGTCAAACCTGAAAAGAGGGCACAATCAAGTGGAACTGAAGGCAAGTAGGCCAAGAAGTAAATCATACGGAACATTTCCACAAGGAGTCCATTTGCTCTGTGTTAATGTGTGTGTGCTTTCAGAAGAAATAATCTCCAAAGGATGAAAATCACCAGCCTGTTCTCGTTTAGAAGGGGAAGGGTAGAGAATGAGATGGAAAGAAAGGGGACACAACAACTGGCCATGACCAGCGAGAACCGGAAACAAAAAGCAATCTATGCAGATGTCTTAACCCTGCACTACACCCCCACCACCAACAAATTACCCCAAAACCTCCTCTAAGTTTAAAAAGATTGAACTGGATTTCATCATTCTTAAGGCGGTAGGGAGAGGTTAACGTGACAGTGACGGGATTACTGTTATTCAGCTGAATCAGAGAGATCAATCAAATCAAAAAGCAGCACAACAGGTGCTTTGGACCAATTGAATCTTGCCAGAACTTTCAATTAATGGACAAAAGGTTTGATAATCAGTGGGCCTCTTGTACCGGCTTAATCAAGGCCTGACCTCATGTGGAGCCATCTGTATGATCAGATTGTGCTTTGAAAAGACTTGATTGGCTGAAAAGGAAAACATGATATTCATCTTTACAAGGCCATGAAACAAAAACCTGTGTGGTCTTTGAAAGCGGGAGCACAGTAGCATCAATTCAGGGAGAAATATATGATGCTGAACTTGACAGAATTTACTGAAACAGCAGAGAAACTGGAAAATAGGTTTCTTATAGAATCTTTCTTAGATGTATTACTTTCCTAATACTGGACTAAATAGCACAGCAGAATGTGCCTCAATAAGGAGAAGTGTGGGGGATTATTTAAAGCTAGACACAATGTATTTTTTTTCTATAACCTCCTGTAGTGCAAAAATCAAAGCCTCAGTGGGGAGCAAAAAAAAAAAAAACCCCAACTAAATATTCCTTAATTTATGTTATTTCTGTTTTAATAGTCTGAAAACCATTTTCTCTCCTTCATATTTAGTGAAGCTATCACTGATTTATATATGACCTGTAACATAGTTTACATAGTTAAAGGCAGAGGTGATATGTTTCCCCTCCATGAAGTCTGTGTAACGTACAGTTTTCACATGTACTTAACTATTTATTTGAAGCTGCAGGGAGATTTTTAAACATTAAAGTTGCATGTATGTCAAAGAATAGCTTCACTCTGTCTGTGAAAAGGGTAGAGAACCGTGGAGGAGGCAGAGAACACCAGAAAGACAAACATTATTTGTACTTTCACAAAGCCACCTTTTTTTTTTTTTTTTTTAAATCTATTTGCTTTTTTGCAAGCTTTTGGGGAAAAGTTGTCACCCAGGGATACCCACAATCATGATTAAACATAAATCTGTAAACCTCATAATGGTGTGTCACTTTTTAAGTCTATATTTGAGAGCAGTATTGCTGTGCTTTTTATAGGTCTGGTCCAAATCAAATACAAAGAAATGTTTCCAGCATTAACACCAGTCTGCGGCTCCCGCAAACCAGCAGACCTCAGCTTGGCTGGAAGGGATAACCCAGTGTTTCCAACCAGAGCTTCCCCAAGCTTCTGCAGTGTCAACTCCAAGATGTTAGATATATTAATACATGGGAAACATTTTTAGTACTCTAAGTTAGTACTGCTATAACATCAGATGAAATACATTGCGTAGACTTTGTGGCATACAAGCAATGCGCTGATTTTTTAATTCTTTTGGAGAATGAGCAACTTAAACTGTATTGCATGGGCCATGCACTGCCAATGAACCACTGACTTCCCATTCAGTGAGTCACATTGCCTCAGGGCATCACACAGCTGTTGAATCTGCCATAAACTCAATGGCCCTTCAATTTAACAGCTTCATATTCTCACCGTTCAAAACATTATAGATTACTAAAAGAGACCTTGCAGAATGATGTTTACCCAAGGTTGCATGTTTCTGACATTTTAATAATTCAGACCTAATGATGGTTCTTTGTTTTCAGTTTTAAACAAAGAACAAAAAAAAAAACCGAAAAAAAAAACCCCAGGAAATATTTATTTAAAAGAATGAGAAAATAACTATCTTGTCAGTATGGTGACTTTTGAGTGTAAAACTAGTGTGACTTACCCAGTTGAGGGAGTCATGATGCAGCCTCCCCGATCCACCGTCACCCTGCAGCCACACCCCCTTTCCGGTGTGTCGTGGTTCATTCCGAAGTTGTGCCCAAGTTCGTGGGCCAGAGTGACTGCTGCACCCAGCGGGTTGTCAGAGTGGTCCTAAAAGCAGATCAGTCAGAGAAACTGAGTGTGCCATTACAGCTCAACAAAATCTACTCTAAAAGCTTTTTACTGTATGAGTCAGATTCATCTTTATATTTCCAGGCCAGACAGAAAACAAAGCCCAATCATAAAATTTGACCAGTTCAGAGCGCTGGTGCAGCAGTAATACCAATAGTTAATTAGAAACATATGATTCTGATAGCGTACAGGAAAACGTCAAGAAATATTAATTAAAACAAGAACCAAAAAAAAAAAAAAAATCAATGGAAACTGTTGCTCCCTGTAGGATCCACTACAACAGCACATCTCAAAGGCGTGGGAAGTAATTGCATATTGCCTAAATTAAACAAACAATTTAGTGAGTTCTGTTCTTATCAGAGCATTTCATCTGTTCAACACTGTGGTGCTGAAATGAGAAGTAGAAGCAGACTGCGCGCTGTCACCTTCAGCTCGTTTGACGAGCTCTGACAGAGCTCATTCGCCGCTTCATTCGCACAATTAAAGACAACTACTGAGCAAGACAAGCAACTGAGGACGAGAAAAAAATCTACAAACTGCAAATTACAGGTACATAAGCAAAGATAGAGGATTAAAAACCAGATGATATAAGATGCAGCGGTGATGACATGCAGGGTAAAAAGCTGCTGCCGAGGTCGAGGATATCCTGCAAGGTGTGTAAAACATGGAATGCATAAAGAGGCCGGTTAAATAATGTAAGTGCAGGAACTATCAGCTCTTCACGGATGCAGAGCTGCGTGTTAGAGCACCTTGCCTCAAGAATCTTCAGAGACTGTGCATTATTCAGTGGTGCTCCAGCTCACATTGACGGGAATGCGCTGCTGGGGGCTTTTGAAAGTAACAAAAATCAGCTGTCAGCACTGCAATCCAACAGAGTAGCCTGGCTTTATTAAAGAAAAGAAAAAAAAAAGCAACCTCTATGTTTTCCTGGAAAAACATACACAACAGACAAAGCTGGAGAGCTCAAGAGGGCACTTTATGCAACCGCCTGTGCTTTTCATCACACCAATTAAATCAGTGTAACAATTACGGCTGGTACATGGAGATTCCAGATGTCTGAGGATGGATGTTTAAGATTTAACTGCCTCGCAGAATAACGATGATACTCCCAGGGAAAGTCAAACTAATGGGTAAACAAAGGCATACGACTTAAACAACACTATGGTAATTTTGCTTGAAAGTCAGCAGCTGAAACTCAATCTTTTTTTTTTTTTTGTCTGTAATTTTAAGTATAGAGAATTTTCTTTCTTTGCCATCTGGATAAGAGTAAAGAGGAATCTAGGGACAGGCTGTAAAGCAGCCAGTGGGGCCTCACGAACACTCACCCGGAGACACTGAGTGCAAAAAAAGTAGCAAGATTTGTGCTAATGCAACATGTCTTTAAGCACATCGTACGAGGCTATAGACGTAATGGCTCTTCATTTATGACACACTGCTGCATTTTCATTCAGGCTGCAACATGCTCTTGCCTTAAATTCATTCCTTTATTGCACCTCATTAAAAGTCAGAATATTTCTGCTTTTGCAATCTATACACATTGAATTATAAGAACAAAAGTGGAGGGCAGTCTGCATACCCTTCACTTGGCCTTCATAGAAGAAGAGTCAATGATGTGTTTGCCCCCAAAGTGGAAAAGTTAAAATCAGCTCCAAAATTCTTTCCTCAACTTGGATTAAAGGGAGAAATTTAAAACATCACTTATAGAAAGAGGCAAGATAGGAGAGAGTTCAGCAAAAGTCCAAATGTATCTTCTTTAGGAAACAGTATTTGGTAGAATTTTGTTGCGTTTACATACCATGACGATACCTCCAGACTGCTCTGCTGTGCACATGCTCATGATGGGTGCCATTCCAATAGTGGTACCCTGGAAATACACTCCACTGAAACAGAGAACGCAGTTGTTAAATTAGTACCCACACACAGCCTGAGCTGAGACTGGTATAAAAGGGTAACCATGAGAATTTTTGTCCACTCTTGATGCTGAATGACCATGAACAAGCTTTTTGAAGAAAGGGAAAGAAAAGGTGATAATGTTAATGAAAACCTTTGCATTATCACCAGCTAGCTGCAGTTAAACTCCCATAAAAATCTAATGTCAGAGTCCAAAGGCTTTTCTAAAGGTCTTCACACACCTGATCTGAAAACTTCATCCAAATTATTCACATGGCAATATTATTTTTTATCGGATCAGTGGGAATGTTCACATCAGTAATGAAATTCCATTTTGCAATTTTGCAGGTTGGATTTTTTTTAATATTCGCATCCGACCAATCAGAGAAAGCGTGTTGACTGATAGATCAGAAGTTACGAGCTATGCAGGTGTCACTTCATTTCCACTTCATTCAAACTTTGTATCACACTTGGTGTGCAATTTTTTGCAACTTCGTGCCATTTATTCACATCGGTCCCAGTGTGTAAAGGCCTGAAGGCGGCTGCATTCATCTTTTGCATTTAGTTTCGGAAGGAACAAACAAAGCCCACTCCAAGATATTTGGTCTTGTAATAAATTTGGAGGAAGACATGTTTTCTGTGTTTTTTTTTTTTTAAAGTTTACCTGATTAGCTGGGCGTTGTCATGTGGCTTCTGAGGCAACAGCTTGACCTTCCTCCAGTCTAGAAACTCATGCAACGTAGTGAAAGGGTCCTGGGTAATGGGGCACTTGTCCATATCACTCCACACCTCCAGCCCCACCAGTGCAACTCGGATATTCAAAGCCCTGTAGAACTGAAAGTTAGAGAAAAAAGGAGAAATCATACAGACATGTTGCTACAGTCTGTGGACCATTTTATTTATTTTACCATCTCCACCTATAACAATACAAATTCAATAGAATAAGCATTTAAACTGACAAGGGGCTTATGTGTCCCTTATTTTATGAACGTGACACACTACATGATCTGTTGCACTGGCTTTAGCTTAGTTCTGAAATTGATCTTCCATTCATAATCCAATCAGCTCCTGCTCACAGGTCGGATAATTCTCACTCTGCTTGATGTGACCCATGATAAAACACATTCCAACGTTGCATTTGCTCTTTTTCTCTCAGCTGTTACCTTGTCCACGTAATTGGCAATCTCAGCCAGCCTCTGCTTGACCTTCTCCACATCTTTGCCTTGTTTCTGAAACTTAAAAACACAAGCAGACAGATTGAAAACACAGAAGGAATGATGACACGCACATTCCTGACAGAAGTTGGGACATTCTAGCTCAGAAGTTTCGTCTCTGTGAGCCGAGGAACAACTTCAATCATGTTAATTCTGCTCGTGCTTCTGTTATCATCAAAGAGCGCCTCAGTGGGGCTTACAGGCTGAAGAGATAACCTTAACCATCCTCTCTCATAGCGAACCTTTATTTGGCTGCTCCGAACCATGCAGTAATGACCTATTTGTCTCACACCGGTGAGGAGCATCTTTGAGACTTATGTCTAAGATATGTGGTATTCAGAGAGCACATTAAAATCTCCTTTGTGAGTCAAGTGCTCCTATAATGTATGCAGAAAGATGTAGACGGAGCAGGAGAGGGAAACAGATGAGTAAGTGACAGATCAGAGGCGACAACAAAGCCATGATGGAGCCATTTTTATCTACATCTCATGGGGAAAGGTCAGCTCAGCATATGACCTCTGAACCTCTTTCCTGCGGCATTCAGCAGGACGGTGACGCGGTTAAGCGTGTGACTTCTGCTTACCTCTCTGTTGTCAGCCACGATGATGAGCTCCACATACTTGGTTGCTGCCTGGACGTGACGTTTATGCTGCAAAATAGAAAAAATAATAATACAAAGTAAAGAAGAGGAGATAAAATAAAAAAAGAAAGATGGAGGAGAGGTGATATGGATGAAACAGAGAGAACAATAAATCAAGGAGGTGTTTAAGGGTGGAAGAGACAAAGCGATAAACCAAGAGATGAAAAGAGAGGAGTAGGAAGAGGCAGGAAGGAAGAAGGGCGTTAGGAAGGGCAGCATAAATTCATCAGGTGGTCACTCGATATTGCGAATCTCACCTACACTCCACTCCACACAAAAGGCAGCAGAAATGAGAATCAGCACAAAGCAATCAGCTCCCCTTTATGTCTGGCCCGGTAAGAGCCGCTAAGGTCACACTCTGATAGCACCATACAAGAGCTAACTTATTAACTAAAGAAATCACGTTTTCTGGACTTTGCTGCCTGCACTGTTAAGACAACATAAAGCACGCTTGCACCGCTTATTCTTCCGTCTGTAAGAATGTGATGCTATAAGTTCTGATTTCTGTGACAATTTCACAGCAACGTTACCCCTCCATGCCGCGTGGAAAATTCTGACATTTTGAATTTGTTGTATGTTTATCTCTTTTAGTGTGGTCAAAGACTGCCACAGTTCAATTTTTCTGAACAAGTAGATAATGCACAGCCCCTGGCCAAGGAGCATATCTATGACTCTCTCATGCCGTGTTGGGCAGCAACTCGCTTCTCGCCACATGTCGAGCTAGAGTCTGTTTCACCTGCAAGCACAAGCTCAGTCTCTCTACTATTCTGCTAGCTAAGGGTTCTGCCTTCACTCCATGGCTCTCTTTCAACCTGAGCCTCTTTATCCTTGCTGGCCTGGCAGCTCTCTGCCCTTATCTGCCTTCTCCATAGATAAGCCAGGATGGGCAAGCGTGCCTTAAACGCACCCTATGGTGATTAGTAAGTCTCCAGGAGGACACTGGAGAGGAGATATGTGAACATTATGCTAATAAGGAGTGAAAAATATCCATTTTCTGGAATAAAAACCTAGTGAGGTAGAGCTTTATTTGAGAATTTACAATCTATTTTACAACACAATTATCTTTATTAACATGCAATTACACAAGGAGTGGGAAATACTGCCTTTTGCATTCTGATCTACATGATTTTAATTTAAATAAATCTACTTACTATCTAAATTAAAGCCTTAAAAAAGTGGCGTAAGTATCTCTTTTACGGGAAAGCTTTAATATGCACAGGAAACAAGGTGTTATGAAAAAAAAACCAGAGCTGCTCAGATAAATCAGCTTGACTAATCAGCCAATATTCAGCACATTAACCGCAACCATCCTGTATGCCAATAGAATAACATTAACTGATGCAGTGGCTAATATTTATCTTGTGTCCTGGTTGTGTCACTTTGATTTTTCCTCGATACTGGCAAGATTTATCCACACTTCATTTCTTTGGGCACAAAGAGATTCGGTTAGGCGATGTAAAAGCTGAAAGATCTTCGCATGTGAAAGGTTATGATTTTTGTTCTTTGATACGCCTGTGCCATTCAAGCAAATGCGTGATGAATGGCTGAAGGGCATTAAAACAGTTCAGATATTTTCTACAATGCACATTTCATTATTTTGCTGGCATTAAAGGGAAAGTATATGCCTCCGCAGTGGAAATAGATAAGAAATGAGGTAGGTGACAGTGACGAAGTAGCCTGTGGTAAAGGTTAAGGATTCTGTTGCTAAGGGAGTTTTAGTTTGCATCGCCCACTTTGATGGGGGTTTGCAATTTAACCATTTTTCTCCATGATGTGCACTTTTCTAAGGTTTGAAGTGGATGCCTCAGTTTTTTTCAATAAGGACATGCAAAAAAACAAAAACTTATGTTTAAAAAAAGCTGATTTCATTTAGCAATTATTTGATCTATTTTCTATTTATTTATTTCTATAGCAAATAGAAAGTGTTGGGATGTCAAGACTGTAGACACACAGAATATAAACCATAATCCATGCAGTTTATCTAATCTAATCTAGTATCTGTCACGGTGATGGTGGAGGTGTGAACCCAAATGCAGAGATGGGAGCCAGGGATGCAGAATCAAGATGTTTTAATACCAAAACCTAACTAAAGCCAAACTAACAGGATGAAGCAAACATAGGTGACTAAGGATAAACTAAGAGATGAAGAAAACACAATGGACCAGCAAAGTAAAACCACAAATGTGGGATACACATACACAGAACATGACGAGACTAAGGAACATAAAACAAGGCTAACCAGAAAACAAGACACAAGGGAACTAAACAGGGAAAACTACAAAATAAAACAGAAAAGCAGAAGTAAAGACACATGAGACATGACATGATGACAGTTTTTAAAAACAACTAAGCAAGTTGTCAGCCAATTATTCATCGTTCGTAAAGCTTACATTGATCGGTGATGTATGCTAGGCTTCTAACCAATCTTAAGACAGGTTGCAGGTGAGATGTCGTTGCTTTTGAACTACTTTAATGTTACTTCAATATTCATATTCTTCTGATTTATAGGAGATTTGTTAAGTTTATATGTTTTTTTGTTTTTTTTTTCTTATGACTTGTATTTTTAAAAGTTGATCGTTGGCTTCTGTTCTTATTTTCCTCTTTTGGTCTTGTTTGCTGCTCTTCCAGCACACCTTTGCTCATTAAGCAAAATACCGCAGCCTGCCTTTTTTTAATTATTTTTTTAAATCTTTTTTTGCCATCAGCTCTTTTAGTATAAATGCTCCTGGTTTCCATTGCTCATTGCTCGATCCTTCCATGTCATTGCATCTTTCTTTGTGACAGTCCCGCTCCAGTTACATGCTTTGAGATCTTTGAAGATTCTTTTGTTTATTACTTCTTTTACATAATGACTTATTGCTACAAAAATAACCACAACATAGTATTGACTTTAAGCTACTTGTTTTGGGTATGGAAAAAATTAGGGACGGTGTAACCAAAGCCTTGTGAAGCACTGAATCATTTTGACACGGTTGCCGTGAAATCAACTCACTGCCCCGAAAAAGGACTTTGTTCACGGCTTTTACCACTTTCTTCTGGCTTTAATATAAATGGCGAAAGGGGGCTATGAGATTACTTTAATTTTAATTTAGGTAAGATTAGACACTTATTTTTGACAGCAGATTTTGCAGCCAAATCAGTGTTTTTAAATAGAAAAAAATGGGAGCTTATACAACTGGGATAGGGATTGCAAAACTTTATTTAGAATTTTTTTAATGTTAGGGACTAAAACCCTTTTTAAAAGACAGAAACATTGAAAATCCAAGTTGCTTCAAAATCACAATGAACCAGATCAACACCTGTCTAATGCACATCTGGTGTAATGAGGCCCATGTTAGTAAGGGTACAATATTTTGGCACGCTGAAGCACTGCATTAAAACATTGCTCGCAATGCTTCTGATCTATAAGCTGATACAAAATCCAGCAGATAAGCTCAAGCAACATTGTTAGACATTATATGTTAAATCATTTTCTTTTGTAACTTTTTTTCTACACCTAAGCAAACTTTTACAAGTATGAGCACAGTATGAGCTAATAACCTTAGGTTTATTAATTTATTAAAATATAAATTTGTAATTGGAGTTAATAGGAACAACATTTAAAGAGTCTGCTGCCTTAAATGAAAGGCTGTAGAAATATTTGACAACTAAACCATGACTACATGTGATCAGTCAGCCCATCGAATGAAATGAGAAAAGTTTACAGGGTTATTTTTTTTTAAGAAAGAATAAATCTGTTAATTTTTTTTTTTTTTTTTGAGGAAAAAGAATTCCACTTAAAGAACACATTTTCAACTCGACACAAAATCCAGATTTGCAGGAATTTGTGCTGTAGTCGTGCAACACCTATCACATTCCCCCAGCGCCCTCTACCTTATCGGATTCTCATCATCCAGGAACACTCTTCCAACACCTCTTTATCTTAAAACCCTCAAGCAGGGGCACACGATAGCTTATCAACGCAGCAGCGCTCACCTCAGTTCCCTTACGTGGCATGCTGTGGTGAGCCTGCTCACCTGCTGTCAAGTATAACGACTCTTACTCAGGAAACTGACTTTATGGTGTTTACTTCCTTTAGGATTGCCGCTGTGTCCTAAGTCTGATATTTCTTGCTGCCTCAGAACAAATGTCATAGTACTCTAAACAAATAGAACAGCAGGGAACAGTCAGAAAAGAAAAAAAAACATAGTATGACAGAAAAAAAAATCTCTCACCGTGGAAAATGAAACCATATTTTTTCACAAGTTTCAGCCTTTCTGGTCCTTTTTTGTTCCCATTCCCACTCTGTCTCTCAAACAGATTCTTCTGCTTTGCGCTGTTGGCAAGTTTTATCCGCTCATGCTGAATTTTTTGCAGCCCTCTTATGGCTCAAAACAATAGTTGCGAGCAGAGCCAACACTTTAATCACCGACAGAAATCAAGCTGTACATTAAAACATCAGAAAATCCCCCGATGGTCAATGAATCAATGAAAAGCAATAAGGGGAAAGATGATGGCTTAGCTTGCTTGGCCATAAACCATAAAAATCTGTTTTAATTCAATAGAAAGTAAGTCGTATTTAAGCTGCATTGTTATTATGAAATGTTTGCCTGCACTCCCTCGAAGCCAAAGAACATCTGTTTCGTCTTATACGCCGATTATCTCTCTTGCTGTTTGTGCTGATTTGCTAAATCAGCCATGTTTGTCTACGCCTGCCTTTCTTCACCACTAAGAGGGATCACTGGAGTACGTGTTTTTCACTTATCAGTGCTCGTCATCTATAAAGCCCCATCCCCTCTGAGGTTAGAGACTCCCTTGGGCCATGGCCCACATGGTTTATCTCTATACTTTGAGCGGCTACAAGGGGCCGAGTGTAGGGAGTATGATAGGGTGGGATTTTTTTTTTTTTTTTTTTAAAGCAATCTATGATTCTGGATGGACAGGTCTTGGTGAAGGATGAACGAGCCTTCAGTCTGATCTCATGTTCAGAGCAAACATTGCCGTTAAAACAGCCAACGTACTCTCAGAAGGCGTTTAACAACCGCAGCTCTGCATACACTCCAGGGCACTAATGGAAGAACAGACTGAGTGAATAATTCAACAAGTAATAGCCTCTCAAATATATACTGGACCACTTACCAATATCTACATTGCAAATGATCTTTTTTGTGTTGGGGAGAATTTTTTTTTTAATATATTCTATGCAGTCAGATTCTAAATATACTATAGACCAGGGGTCTCCAACTGCAGGTCCTTGTGAGCTACCATTCTGCAGGTTTTAGTGTTTACCTGGTACAACACATTTTATTCGAATGAAAAGGTTCTCCAACCATTTGTTGTCATCTTCTGCACCTGCCTGTTCAAGAGCCATAGATTTGGGTCAGGTGTGTCGCAGCAGGGAAACACTAAAACCGGATGGTAGCTCACAAAGACCCGTGTTAGAGACAACCTGCTATAGACTAAAACATTTCTCACCTTGCATACTTTTTGGTTAATTTTCTGTCTTCACATCCTTTCTCAAAATACAGTCTGAAAGATTTCAGTTGCAAATGCGAAAGAAATAGATACAAATTTAGGATATATAGGAACATTAAAGTGCTTGTTGGTTTTAAAAACTGGCAAATAAACTATATTATTAAAAACAGACATGGAAAACTGGTGCATTTCAGATGATTAAATGAGTGTCCAAACTGGTTGAGGCTCCTGAATAACAGCTTCTGAAAGTCTGATGAAAATGAAGAGTTGGTTAACGCAAAGTCACAATGCAGTGTCATGGTTTCTGCTCACTGCCCAGTTGATGGCACATTATCAAATGGGCGCTATAGGCAGAACATGCCAATGTTAGGATGTGTTGTGTCTGGAAAAAATGAAGAGATGCACAACATGATGTGTTGTGTTAAAACATGCAGTGCTGATGGTGTTGCACATTATGCCATCAGCCATCTGGAATGGTGGCGGCAGCTGCTAGTGGTGGCACTTATAGTAAGAGTCGTGCAAAGGCAGCTTCAGTCGCCTGTCTCCACTGATACAGATTTGCAAGTAGTTTCTTTTTTGATTGCTGGTAAAATCCTCAGCTGTAGGTATCCTGGTCAACAAATCAAAAAGTTTTCCTCTTTATTTAGATTGTGGCTTGCAAGAGAACTCAGTCATAAATCTTCTGCATCAGCCGGACTGAACAGCGGATCAGAATTTTAATGATACGTCCGCTTGGTTTTGAACAAGGTAATGTTGAAGACCTGTTCACTTCAATAGCACTTAAAAACAGTTATTCGTAGCATTAAAGTTTCTCAAAAGATGAACCTGAAGAGTCAACCTTCATATATCCACTGCAAAAAAATAAGTGAAAAAAAAATCTGAAGGAGATGAGTGTGGCTACAGAGAGGAAGGGGCCAAACCTTTCCAAGAAGTACTGCAACTGAGTACTAATCAGAAAAGTGAAAAAGTTCTTGCCCTCATCCCTTCTGTGGTAAAAAGTTTTTTTTTTTTTAAAGAAAATTGTCCTTTCGTTAAATGCCAAATCCACACACCAAGTATAATCAAATGCATCAAACTACTTTACGACTGATTTGAATTACCTAACGAAGACAAATGGTTTAAAAGAAGTCTAAAATTTGTGAGACTTGTGAGACAGATTGGCCTGTTTGTGTCTATGTGTGTGAATATGTAGGTACATGCGTCTATATAGGCAAATGCGTAAGGGTGTATATGCGTACATTTATCCAGATGTCTGTCTTTTCCTTCTTTCTCTTCCTATCTCTTTCTTTTTCTCTATCTCTACGAGGGATTTTCTTTCTCTTTCCATTTATCTTTCTGTTGCTCCTATCCTCTCGGGTCTGGTCCAGCAGTAGAAACTCAAAAATTTACACAAAATAAATAAAGAATTAAAATAAAAATTTAGTAAATCAAGGGGATCATCATACCAGTAATGCTCCCCTTGGCAAAATAAATTTGCTCAGCAGAACACAGCATCCAGACAATGATTCTGCTTGCTTAAATGCTGGACAAGACAAAAAAAAAAAAAAAATTAAATTAAATAAAATTTTTGAGACTTGACCAAACGATCATGTACAACCTGGTTAAGTGTTGGACGCTATCAAAGAAATCTATCAGTCATGCGGATCACAAGTAAACCTGCCTCTCCATATCCTCTGCATCGCTGCTCATAGAGTGCTCAAAGTGCAAACGGAGAAAAAGCTTTTCACGAAAATGGCTGAAAATCACCCCTCGTTATCTGCAACCCTTCCAGTTACCATTAAGCGTGAGCTGGTGACATATAGGCGGTGTAAAACTCTTACTCTCGAGCTGAAAGCCTTCAATGGACTGCTGTCTGCATGCGCTGCGGGGTGCGAGATGTTGAAATCGTGGCCGCATGTGCCAGGAACAAAATTGAGGTGTTCTGTGGAGTAGATCCAGTGAGTCCCATCAGAGCGATCTGCGGATGGTTCCAGCACGTAAGATCTTCCTCCAACAGATATAAAACCCCTGCAGCAAGAGAAACAGGCTGTCAGATGTTTGGATTTTATGCAGTTATTTAAAATGGGTAGACTAAAAATTTCATCTAAATGAATCCCACGTACAGCAAGAAACTAGAATATTAACAGGTCTGGATTGATTTCGGTGTGTGGCGTGATCATTAGCCGTTTGGCTCTTAGCAATTGGCAATCAGGTCATTTATACATTAATATTCACCATACATTGGTTCATGTTATTTTGTTAACAATGTAGTTTTTGCTTCTTTTTCTCACACTTCACTCACAGTCGCTGTGATTTAAAGTGACTTCATCTTCCCTCAGTGAATTTGCACAAACATGAGGGGGGGGGGGTCTAAACCTTGTGCAAAACCACATTAACTAAGACTAAATCATCCCCACAAGCTTGGCTGCTGCCAAATCAAGCAACAAACTATTTATCTTCGTGAACGGGTCACAGAGTCGGCGTAGCCTTTTGTCAAAAAAGGCAAAAAAAACCAAACAAAACAAAGCAATTCTGTTGATTTGTCACTGTGGAGGCAGGTTTCACAGAAACCGAGATAAATAAATGAATATGATGACAAAGGTCAGCAGCCAGGGGTGCACAGTCATCTAAATCACTCTTAAGAGGGTGTAGGTTTTTTGGCTGATTTATGAAAACATTCTTCTTGGCGTCCAATGATATTGCTGCAATCACTTCTCCTGTTTGACATCTGCAAACAAAATGTGTCCAACGGTAAAGTCTCTCCGCTGTCCAAAGCCTCACAGTGAGTCCATCTCTGCAGCATAACTCATAGAGCAGTAAGCATGTCCACTCAGCTTACTTTAGTGGGTATTCATGAAGTTATGACCAAATTACGGTGCTGCTTCTACACTTCTTGTTAAATATTACCTGAAACACAAAGTTAAAGGAAGTAAAGAGAGATCAATCAGCCGATACAAAACGGATATATTGAGTGACAGATTAAAAGCATGTGAGTTCCTGTGGGTTTTAAAGAATGCCAAAAAGGGAAAAGATAAGGTATCATCCCTTAGATTACACAGAAAGCATGAAAGTAAAGGCTGATTTGAGTTCATCCAGTGCAAGGAAACGCACAGAAACGAATCATCTGCCACGGCTGGCATCCCGTCCCTGAGATCAATCAATAGACAAGTTAATACAGTGATGATATTTTCTTGTCATGTCACCCTGCCTGGCTTGGCAGCTGTAAAATGAAACTAATTTGAGAGATTAAAAAGAGAAAAAAACAACAAAAACAAAGATATAAATTCAACAATCAGTCAAACAAGAAAGCGCAGAACAACCCTTTTTTTTTTCAGGTTTCCTGATTTACGGATCAGTTCATTAAAACGTTCGATCTGTAGTGTTTTATCAACAGTATTGGCGTGAGGAAGTGGAAAACGAAAAGCGTGTGACACACTTACTTAATCCCTGCACAAGTACTGAGGCTGACATCTGAGCTGACATGACCCTCCACCTCACCGTGGTAGTAGCAGTTCACCTGAGGAGGAAGAGGCGAAAGAAAAAAAAATAGGAGAAGTGTGAAATGATGCTTAAATTTACATTGAAGTCTGGTTCAACCACACCAGGTGATCACGGTGAAAAGTGAAGCGTTGCTACTCCTTTGCCTGGAAAGCCCACCTGCTCATCATTGCAAGCTAATAAAAGCTGCAATATTCGTCTGGGGTTCACATTTCCCAGCATAAACTTTGCTTTCTGGCACATTCCCAGGTACCCACTTTCACAGACCACCTGTCAAGTCGCAGCAGAGAGTTAGGAAAGTGAATTAAGTCTGTGTTTATTGAACAAGGCCTGGCAGCAAGTGGGTGGGGAGGAAGTGTCTGGTTTGGAGTGAAAACAGCCTCGCTCAGGTGAGGTCTGAACCAACAGAACTTCTGTCACCCTGTTCTGGAAACAAGAAAAACTTGCTTACCTCTAAATATAGAGTGAAGGTAATAACTTTCTACATCTGGCCTCTTTCAAGGTGACTAATATTTGGAGGCTGCTGATTTAGCATGTTCAGTTTCTCAAGGGGTTTCTGGTATTAAAAGGACTGCTTTATTTTGCATCATCTCATCAGCTTTTTTATAATATTCCAATGAGTGTTTAATCATTTCTGACAAGAGCTAAGTGAAACAGCCTTCTAAAGAGCTTTTTGGTCCCATCAACTCAACTCAACTTTATTTATAAAGCCCCTTAAAACAACCATAGTCGAAACAAAGTGCTGTTTAAAAACAGCTAAAGCAACAAGAGAATAGAACAAATAAAATAGATATAAATAATGCAATAAAATAATTAATCAGACTTATTATCATACTTAAAATAATTTAAAAACTAAAAAATTCTAAGGAATAAGAAAATAAAACGAAATAAATAAATAGTATTTAAAACCAATAAATAAAACCCGAG